>NW_020651082.1:0-154776 GCF_003573695.1 Papaver somniferum | reverse complement strand
CCCCCCCCCCCCCCCCCCCCCTTAAGATTTTCCTTGACCTCAAGATCAGTTCAACCATGGAGATTACGGGATCAACCTCATTTTTTTCTTCTGGTAGATTATCCCCAACAGCTGTGTTAGGAAACAAAGCTTTCTTCAGAAACGATACATGAAATACCGAGTGTATTTTTGACTCCTTAGGCAAGTCCAAACGACAAGCCACCGGTCCTATACGCTCCAAAATCTTATAAGGTCCAAAACATCGTGGAGATAATTTTTAGTTCTTCCTGTGCACATTAGAATTTTACCGATATGGCTGCGACTTTAGATAGACATAATACCCAACTTGATATACAACGTACCGAAGTCCTTCATCAGCCCTTAGCTTCATTCTATTCTGCACCACTTGAATTTGATCTTTAAGCATTGATAAAACTTTGTTTCTCGTGGTTATTGCCTCATCAAAAGTTGTAATTTTTGCTTCTCCTAGTAAATAGTTTGTTAATACCGGGGGAGGAATGCCATACAAATCCTCAAACGGTGTAGTATTAGTTGAAGTATGATATGATGTATTATACCAATACTCTTCCCATGGTAACCAAGATGACCATCCTTTTGGTTTATTTCCAGCAGAACACTGTAAGTAACCTTCCAAACATTAGTTAACCACTTCAGTTTGACCGTCGGTTTATGGATGATAGGAGGATCTCATTCTTAACTGAGTTCCATGTAGGCGAAACAACTCTTGCCAAAAATTACTTGTAAATACAGCATCCCTATCAGAAACTATAGATTGAGGAAATCCATGAAGTTTGATGATTGTTTCTAAAAACTTCTGGGTTACCGATGTGGATGTATATGGATGTTTTAATGCAAGGAAATGGTCCTATTTCGTTAGTCGATCCACCACTACAAGAATCACAGTTATCCCTTTAGACTTTGGCAATCCTTCAACGAAATACATGGATATATCTGTCCATACTGTAGTAGGAATTGGAAATGGTTGAAGATATCCTGCTGGAGAAATAGTACTGTATTTATTCCTTTGGCAAACTTCACAGCAAGCAATGTAGTCTCTAACACCTCTTTATGCATTCTAGACCAGTTGAACAACTTAGATAAACGTTTTACTGTCTTCAAATATCCGGCATGACCAGCAATTGGAGAGTCATAAAACTCAGATATTAGAAGTGCCTTCCACCTTGAAGTAGGACTTATCCCTAGTTGATGTTGTTTATAGTAAACTAAACCATCTCGTACGGTAAAGTTATTCTTAACGAAAGAAGGCTGACTCACTTTAAAGATGAAATCTGTGATCCACGGATCTGTTTTTAGTTCAGCTAATAGGTTTTCCATCCAAGCACAACTAACATAAGTTACAGCACAAATTTCACCGTGTTCAAATTTTCGAGAAAGTGCATCATAAACCTTGTTAGATGATCCCTTCTTGTACTTTCGTTAACCATTTCTGTTGTTTCTGTGTTACAGCTCTAGCATCCATAAAATACTTCAAACTTTGTTGGTCTGCCCGAATAAGAAATTTTCTCCCAATAAGATAAGGTCGCCATTTAGTAACCGCATGAACTACTGCTAACAACTCTTTCTCATAAGTTGACAAACCCATATGACGAGGTCCAAGTGGCTTACTTGTGAAATCAATTTACATTCCTTCTTGCATCAAAACCGCACTTATTCCTACTCCACAAGCATCACTTTCAATAACGAAGGTCTTTGTAAAGTCAGGTAATGCTAGCACTGGTATGCATGTCATTGCACTTTTCAATCTAACAAACACGTTTGTTGCTTCATCTGTCCACAAAAAACCGTCTTTTTTGAGTAATTTTGTAAGTGGTGCTGCAATATTAGCATAACCTTGTACAAATTTCCTATAATATCCTGTCAAAACTAGAAATCCTCGTAATGCCTTGACAGTTTTCGGTAACGGTCAGTCCAACATATCCAATATCTTGCTAGGATCAGCTTCCACCCCTCTTCTTGAGATGATATGTCACAAATACTCAACCCTCTCAGTACCAAAAGAACATTTACTTAATTTGACTTTAAGTTGATGTCTTTCTAATATCATAAATACTTCACGAAGGTGTAATAAATGTGTTTCCTAGGTAGGACTATAGATCAGAATATCATCAAAGAAAACCAAGAAAGATTTTCTTAATTGATTTCTGAACACATCATTCATAAGATGTTGAAATATTGATGGAGCATTAGTTAATCCAAACAACATCACTAGGAATTCATAATGTTTGTCATGGGTTCGAAAATATGTCTTGTAGATATCTTGTTCATACATTCTAATGTGATGATAACCAGATCTTAAATCTAGTTTCGAAAAGAATAAAGCACCATGTAGTTCATCTAATAACTCATCAATGACTGGAATAAGAAACTTGTCCTTAACATTAGCGTGGTTTAAAGCTTTATAATCAACACACATACGACAAGTGTCATCTTTTTTATTAACTAACAAAACAATAGAAGATAAAGGACTTGTGCTTGGCCTAACTAAGCCTGATTCTACCATCTCTTTAACAATCTTTTCGATCTCACCTTTCTGGTAATGTGCGTACCTGTAAGATTGTACATTGATTGGAGCACTCCCAGGTTGTAAGGTTATGCATTGATCATGGCTTCGCACAGGTAGAAGCTTTGTGGTTACTGAGAACACCTCACCAAACTCTTCAATTAATTCTTGTATCTTCCCTAGTGTTTCTTGACTAATTTGTGCTTCCGAGCATTGATTGATCTGGCAAAAAAATCAAGATGATCCCTTGTTTAAGAGGCTCTGGATGGTATTGATGTCGGCTAACTTTACTTTATTTTTCTTATCTCCTTCCAGTCGAATACGCTCACCAGCCCTCTTAAAATCCATGGTCAAATATTTGAAATCACAAGTTATGGGACCTAATGTTTCTAACCATTGGACTCCCAAAACCACATCGCATACCCCAAGTGGCAATACATAAATTTTTTCTTTTGAACCCATATTTATTCAACTTATAATCCAGATCCAAGCATCTTCCTTCACAAGTCAAAAGTTTCATCTTTAATTATATTAATTCTAATTCTTTTAGGTATCGCAGAATCAACAAAATTACGATCACTTCCAGAATCGATAAGTATGGTAATTTGAGCCTTCTTAATTTCTCCTTGTACCCGTATAGTTTGTGTAGTTAATGATCCATCCAGCGAATGCATAAAAATATCGACTGTTTCTTTTTCAAGTTCTTCTTCTATAACAACTTCATCTTTACCTTCATCTTCATCCTGATTGTCATATTTATCAATTAAGAACAATGTTTGAGTTTTACAACGATGACCATGGTGCCACTTTTCATCACAGTTATAGCATAATTGTTGCTTTCTTCTTTCTTTAGCCTCGGCCTGAGTTAATCTTCTAACAACTGGAGTTTCCATTATGGGTTTTGAAGATGAAATAGGTGCTCTAGAATTAAAAGGTATACTAGGTGTCTTTGTTGCTATTCTATATGATTGTATTCGCAACGTTACCTTTTCATCTTGTAACCTTCCAATTTCCATTGCATCATGTAAATTAGTAGGAGTGTGGGATTGAGTTTCTAGTCTCACCTCGTCTTTTAATCCACTTAGAAAACAACTCACTAAAAATTCTTCAGGAAAATTATCTACCAAATTTGATAATCGTTCAAATTCTTCACAATATTCTACATATGAACCTGACTGCTTAATTTTAGCGAGTTTTGCTCCTGCATCTTCATATGAAGTAATACTGAAACGACTAATAATGGCTTTCTCAAATTTTTCCTAAGTAACTACAGGTTTAGTTCTCTTCAACCACCTATACCATTTTAAAGCTTTACCATCTAAATTACATGTGGCCAACTTGATTTTCTGATTCGCAAGTGTTTCATAATACTCAAAATATTGTGTAGTCTTAAAGAGCCAACCTTCTACATCAGATCCATCAAACTTGGAAAAATATAATCGCACATTGTTAGAGAATATCTCGGTCGAACTCACATGCGTTGCTATATCAAGCATGTTTGTCAATGTTAGTGATCAAAACTATATAGTCTTAATATCTAGCCTATTAGCAAGTCTCGGACTAGGATAGGAAAAGTGTAAGTGAGCTCAAGTACTTCATGGAGATTCAACGACAACGACGAAGATCTACACCAAGGAACTGTGTAACTTCATCAACAAAAAGGTATGTGAAGACTTGAACTTATCTGTCACTCGTAATTCTATCTATTCTATCTCCTACTTCTTATGAGACAAAAGTCGTATGCTTTATAGACTAGATCAAATACACTAATATTTCGAGATGAGTATTCAATGCTTATCTTTTTCTCGAAATACGTGTGTTGGTAAATCTTTTCTCTTTAACCAAGTTTATCTTCATCTTTCAATCGCGTAGTTGAGAGTTGCTCTGACGTGAAGACAATCTATGAATAACGGTTGGGATAGCATTCTAAGAGAAAGTCTCAATGATTGAAATGAGAGTAGATTACGTAACTCTTGATTCGAAGTTCTTTGAACTTTGTTGAGAAAGTGTATTAGGTAGGATTATAGAATTGGCTTGTCAAGTCCGTGAACCCAGTTCGCGAACTCAATCCGCGGACTGCCGGAAGTTCTCAAGCCCGAGAATTTCTGCAGGGATTTTCAAAGCTCGTTTGTGAGACGCAAGTCCGCGAACTCATTCCGCAGACCTAGTCCACGAACTGGTGGAATTTCTCGACCGAGAATTTCTGCTGAGTTTTGGAAAACTCAAACCGAATGCTTAAGTCCGCGAACTTGTTTCTGAACTTAAGTGGTTGTAATCTAAGATGATTAGCTCTGAACATAAACATTAAATTACTAAGGAATGCTTAATGCAAACCGTGGCTATAATGTTTATTGAGCCGATTCAGTCGAATCGATATCATCTAGAGTTCAATTGTCTCTTGTATAGTTACGTAAGATCTCATATCAATTGAATGACTCTCTAACTAGTTCGTTTGAGTCAAGTGGACTAGTTATGATGGATGAGGAACATGGTTAATATGTGATGTAGTTTTAAAAGTGGTAAGTAGAGTGTCGTTCACTCGGACTTGTGTAGACTCGATTTTAGACTCAAAAATAGAAAACAAATAAAGAAAATATATTCACAAAAGGTTATCACAGTATCAAGAGGTACTGAGACTCAGGATTCCACCAAATTCCGTTCATGTGACTCAAATAATAATTCCAATCAATTATAGTTCAAATAATAAAAATATGGACTCTTGTTCTTTGCCAAAAATAGATTTTTGAAAAGCAATGACTGTAAATCACAAGCATGATGTATCAAAAGTACATGGACCAAGCGTACACCATCAAACAAAATCACACCCATTCAATAAAAATCATAAATCAATTGAAAATCAATGCAAATAATCATAAAAGAATTATTAGAATTACCACATGCGTGAAATAGGGCTTCCTCCATCATCCCAGTGTTGGGGTTTAGCTCATCATATTAATCACTTGCTCAAAATACATGTTTATATCCCAAAAGTTGATTAAAAAGATGAAAAAGTATAAAACAGTGAATCTGCGACCCACAGAAGGCGTCCAGAAAGGAACGATAATAAGCCACTGTTGCTGAAGAACGATACTTCCTAACTGCTGTTGACGCTTCTGGAAATAAGTCTGTCCTTGGCGGTCGTTCTTCCTTGTTCTTCAGGGTTCTTTAATGGCGGAACAGCAGCAGGAGAAATTCTGATGGTTTGATTTACGCCTCCTGTGGTGCTCTTCTCGGCCCCAACTCACTTCATATCTCCTCGGGGTCTCGAAACAATGATATTTATAGCCAACAGGTGAATCAAATCTCCCCGAATTCTTTTGGTTTATCTCTTTTTTTCTTTGGCAGCAAGTTACGATAATTTCTTCCCAAGTCTTCTTACGCGGCTTCTGTGAGTTCCCAACTTATCCCAAACTCTTAGTTAGATATAGTAGCATCTATATGAATGTATATCTGCACTCTAGTTATGCTAGGACTCCAAATCCGACTCAAACAGGACCCAATATCCGACTTCTTCCCTGTTTAGCTCTTTTCCCCTTTCACGGCTTATCCAGCCAATTCTGGCCCTTCAAATCACCTCTACCAGCCCTGTTATGAAGTAACAAGTCCAGCCCAACGAAAAACAGAGGTTGAATCTCCATAAAACTCGTCCAAAAATCGAGTTGAAAATCTGCCAGTGATAGCATGCATGAAACCAGTTTCCCGCCAAAATTCTGTTTTGAATTTGGGAAGGAAACTGACCTCCCCCTATCCAGTGTCGGTGTCCCTTTAGCACATGCCTTGAAATGGGTTTCCCCTTATCCAAAGCGAGAGTCCGGATAGCAAATGTCCTCCCAGATGCCTTTAACAACTTTTCGAGCCAATTTCGCCGCAAAAGCTTATTTCTCCAAAAACTCCTACAAAGAGATAAAATACCAAAAATAAGTACAATAATGGGTACTAACAATATGCACAATAGAGATGAAAATCTACACATAAATGCGTCTATCAAATACCCCCAAACTTATTATTTCCTAGTCCTCGAGAAAATCAAAACTATAAAATAAAATCCTAACTCACTGTCGCAGGCATCGTCGATTGCATTTAGCGTATGCAATAAGCCTTTAAACCCCTAGGTGGCCCTAGTGGCCGAGTTATAGTCTCGGGAGGGCTTACTAGAGATATACCCACAAAACCTTTACTCCAGACCTTAGCTATCTACGCAGAACCTTGGAAGGCACTAAAGAATCTCCTTGGTTGGCATACTTATTGACTACAGGAAAAAGTACCCTGATACGAAATTCCAATTGATGTACACGAGTTTGCACTCAAGCATACTAAAATTCATATAAAGTGACAGAGCTCTACTCAGATAGTTGCACTATGGACATCAATATCCGGAGTCAAAACTAATCACATGGATAGATCAAGAAGATGGATATAGAAAAACATAGATGGTTTTGATGTTTACTAAGTGAACGGCGTTTCCCATATCTGTCTGAAGGCCTCCACCAAAATGAATCTATCCTAATGGATTGAGATACTAGTCTGACTAATATCAACACACTGGCATATACAAGGGTACCAGTGGTCGACAACCTAACTCTAGGTCAACACAACTGGCATATACAAGGGTACCAGTGGTCGACTTTATTGAATTTATTCCTTTTGGTCAAATGGTCTGGTCTCAATTTCTTTTTCTTTTTTTCATCTCTTTTCTTTTTCCTTTTCAACTTTTTTTTCTTTTTCAACTTTTTTTTCTTTTTTTTTTTCATGGTATCTCAATCACTCTAATTCACCCTAGCATTGGTAACAACTTGAATCGTGGGCCCCACCTATCACTTAGAGAACATAGTTTAAAAACAAAATAAAATAAAAATAGAAGTGAAAAGGACTCAACGAGATATGGTGAAACTATCATGTTATTACTAACACTTGAGTCTGTGCTTTTATGAATAGACTCTTCTAGATGTTTCCTTCTAATCAGATTGGTTCCTCAACTCCTACAACCAAAATGCTTCCATCCACTTAGATTGGTTAGTGCAATCCTAAATAGGCATAAATTTCTAAGCTCTGGAGTTTATTTATTGCAACTAAAAAGTTTCTCCCATACCCCCAAACTTAAATCTAACATTGTCCTCAATGTTCTAAAGATGAAATTAAAAGCATGAACAAGGAGAAACTGTTACCATTTGAAGCAAAAGAGATATGGAAAGATATTACCGTGTCGCATGAATGTTGAGTTACCTCCCAAGAAGTGCTAAGTTTAAAGTCCTCAGCCAGACTAAGAAAGGATTAGTCACCTCATAGAATCATAAAGTAATAGCCGAAATTTGTGTGGGTCATCAAAACCAAATAGAGCTATCACAAATAAAAGGAATCTGCAACCTGTCAAGAAAATAAACAAATAAAGCACACCCTTTTCTAGTTTCCTGTTTAAGTCAACCACACCTAGCTGTGGTTCAGGTTCAGGTTCTATAACTGGGTCCAAATAAAATATTTTCATGGGTTGGAATTCCTCAAAGCTAAGATCCGGTTCAGGTATTAGAGTCTGAAGAAACTCAAGTAAAAATTTAAAAGCACATAACAATAACCTGAATAATTTAGGATCCTTAAAGTCAATCAGTTTTGACTCACACAATCGACCACGATGAAACTGGTGGTCAATCTTAAGCAAATGTATCGACCCTAATCTCTTGAAGTAATTAGGTTTAGTCTCAATACTAAATAATTGACACATCTGAAATTTATACGTTCCCACAACTGGTTGAAAAATATTTGGTGGGAAAACAAAGTCAATCTGGATATCATAGCCTGGGTAAACCACATCAACCAGAGGATGGGTTTCTAACAACTGAACTTCCTTATGGACATCACTAGGTTCGGGAAAACGTGTGTAAAGATAATCTTGTAAAATAGTTGAGGCACATATGTCAAGTCCCAAGTGAGAGACCGTTCTAATAGTTAGAGCACATGGAGAATGATAATTACCCCCAAACTTAGAGTTTTCAGTATCTCTAGATAGACTAGCTACAATTTCCTTAATTTCTAGATCGTTGGAATCCTGAAAATAGTCAATTGCTTCTTCTAGGTTATACTCAAGTGACGCATCCTCACCCATATTTAATAGATGTACGAGTTCATTTTCTTCGTCTAAGACCATTGTTTCTAAATCGCTAGACTCTAAAACGATATTCTCAGAATAAACTCGTTCCTCTAAACCATTATCGACTTCGTAATCAAAAGGAAATACTACATCATCTAAAGAAGTGGTATCTCTAATCAAATCCTCGTCCTTTTGAATAGGTGAATAATCATTAAAATTATCGGGATCTGAACCAGAAATAACACTATCATCATAAAGTTCATTTGGAGTAACAAATTCCTGATCACTATGCCTACATATTTCAGATTCTTCATCAACACTATCCTCGTCATAATCATCATAATAGCATGAAAATGGTTGAACCTCATCTAAAAAAGTAGTGCTACCAATTCTAACCTCGGCATCTTGATTATGCAAATAACTATCCTCATTTTCAAGGGTACTATTGGAAACACTATATTGGAAATTAAGAGTACCTTGAGCATTTCTGTTCTGGGCCTCTAACAACATTTTCTGAGTCGACTCACATGACTTCCTTATGGTATCGTGTATAGAAGGTTCACTCATGGGTGCATTTTGTTTATTCATTTCTAACACAAACCTATTTGTATTCTCAGTTAATTTTTTGAGAGACTCTTCTAGAGGAAGAAAAGGTTCAGAAGGATCATAATAGGGACTAGTTTTCAACATTTTCATTATATTGTCCAAAGACGAGGAACTAGTACTATAATAATCCTTATTTTCTTGCTCGTATGACCGGTGTGTGTGTGTGTACAATAATTGGGCTCACTATGGTATGAACCATAACCTTGAAAAGGTTGGCGTTCCCAAACACTATTCTCACTATGCTCATAATACTGATGATGTCCATATTCAAATTCGGGTCTATATTCATTGTATTGGCTTCTATTATACCAGTTCGACATTCTTAATTGAAAGGAAATTCTACACAATCACAAACAAGGACGACTCGACTTCACCAAAGCAAACCTAAAGATTTCTAGCAAACAAAAAGCATGATGGCTCCACTTAGATTATTTCTAGACTAGCTTCTATCTCTCGAAGAGGAATTCCTTACAATTTGAGTAAACCCCTCTGGAATCAATCCGAGTCAAAGTAAGTTGAATCAAGGCGAGGGAAGCTCAGTGGAGCTTTGATACCCAAGGCCTCACCGGTTACAAGGCGGCGCAGTCACGCATTCAACTCACAGAAACCGTCAAGAACTTCGAAGTATGCTCAAAAGAGTAACCAATATTCTTCGAACGACTTTCCTATTAAGCTCGTTACCCTATAGGTCTCGTTCTAGTCAAAATTTTAGGCTTAGGTTCGCGTTTGGTTTCGTGTTCCTAAGGCGGGCAAGAAGAGAACGGTGATGAAATCCGAACCCTTATCTTGTATTGGCCAGACCTTGCCCTTTACTAGGAATTTAAAAACAGTCCAAATTCATCCTCAATCAATGAATCACCTTAAGGAATACAGTAACTCGCTTACAGGAGATTCACGAGTGTTTCGATGGACTTACCTCCCGTACCAGACGGGCGAAGAACCGCTGAAGTCGACTCGGGCCACAACTCCTATGTCATGTACGAACCCGAGGGGCCGAGACGATATTGTAATCGTCGTCCTTCCCTGCAAACAGTTTATATTTAATCTTGACCCTTCCTTAGGGTTTAAAAATAATGTCCAAGAATGTCCAAAAAGTCCAAAAATAAAAATGTCCCAAAAAGGAAAAGCAAAATTACAAAAATAATACCCTATTTACAATTTCTAAAAATAAAACAAAATAACTATATACAAAATCTTCTTCTTCACTCCTTTCAGATTCCTCTTTTCTTTCCTTCTTTGGCGATGCTTTCCTTTTATAGCACTTTTTCTTTCCTTGTAGCTTCGCTCGAAATCTGAAAAGAATCAAAAAATACCAAAGGCGTAAAAGAGAACAAAAATTCTAAAAGAAATAAAATAAATCTAAAACCTAAAACCTAATACAAATCCGCGTCGGCGGCGCAAAAATTTGATGTAATTTTAAAAGTGGTAAGTAGAGTGTCGTTCACTCGGACTTGTGTAGACACGATTTTAGACTCAAAAATAGAAAACAAATAAAGAAAATATATTCACAAAAGGTTATCACAGTATCAAGAGGTACTGAGACTCATGATTCCACCAAATTCCATTCATGTGACTCAAATAATAATTCCAATCAATTATAGTTCAAATAATAAAAATATGGACTCTTGTTCTTTGCCAAAAATAGAATTTTGAAAAGAAATGACTGTAAATCACAAGCATGATGTATCAAAAGTACATAGACCAAGCGTACACCATCAAACAAAATCACACCCATTCAATAAAAATCATAAATCAATTGAAAATTAATGCAAATAGTCATAAAAGAATTATTAGAATTACCACATGCATGAAATAGGGCTTCCTCCATCATCCCAGTGTTGCGGTTTAGCTCATCATATTAATCACTTTCTCAAAATACATGTTTATAGCCCAAAAGTTGACTAAAAAGATGAAAAAATATAAAACAGTGAATCTGCGACCGACAGAAGGCGTCCAGAAAAGAACGAAAATAAGCCACTGCTGCTGTAGAACGATACTTCCTAACTGCTGTTGACGCTTCTGGAAATAAGTCTGTCCTTGGCGGTCCGTTCTTCCTTGTTCTTCAGGGTTCTTTAATGGCGGAACAGCAGCAGGAGAAATTCTGAGGGTTTGATTTACGCCTCCTGTGGTGCTCTTCTCGGCCCCAACTCACTTCATATCTCCCCTGGGTCTCGAAACAATGATATTTATAGCCAATAGGTGAATCAAATCTCCCCGAATTCTTTTGGTTTATCTCTTTTTTTCTTTGGCAGCAAGTTACGATAATTTCTTCCCAAGTCTTCTTACGCGGCTTCTGTGAGTTCCCAACTTATCCCAAACTCTTAGTTAGATATAGTAGAATCTATATGAATGTATATCTGCACTCTAGTTATGCTAGGACTCCAAATCCGACTCAAACAGGACCCAATATCCGACTTCTTCCCTGTTTAGCTCTTTTCCCCTTTCACGGCTTATCCAGCCAATTCTGGCCCTTCAAATCACCTCTACCAGCCATGTTATGAAGTAACAAGTCCAGCCCAACGAAAAACAGAGGTTGAATCTCCATAAAACTCGTCCAAAAATCGAGTTGAAAATCTGCCAGTGATAGCATGCATGAAACCAGTTTCCCGCCAAAATTCTGTTTTGAATTTGGGAAGGAAACTGACCTCCCCCTATCCAGTGTCGGTGTCCCTTTAGCACATGCCTAGAAATGGGTTTCCCCTTATCCAAAGCGAGAGTCCGGATAGCAAATGTCCTCCCAGATGCCTTTAACAACTTTTCGAGCCAATTTCGCCGCAAAAGCTTATTTCTCCAAAAACACCTACAAAGAGATAAAATACCAAAAATAAGTACAATAATGGGTACTAACAATATGCACAATAGAGATGAAAATAGACACATAAATGCGTCTATCAATATGTGAAGCTCATATGGTTGCCTTTTGGTTGCTATATTGGACCAACATGTATGTAAATGTTTGGGCCAGTTCTCACGAACTTGGAAAACGTCTACGAGTGTGTTTGACAAGCTTTGTCTTTCGATCTGACGGTTGAGAGATATTGGCTTGGATCTAAATCAGCGGTGAATAATGTTTACTTAATTTTTAAGTAAAGACCCTGGTTTGAAATGCTATAAATAGGAGACATCTAGGTTGAGGAAAATTAATCCCCACACACCTTTCTTGTGTGATACTAATTTTCTCTAAGCTAGAGTCGATCTCCATTAACCCTTGAGTTTCTTCTTCAAATTAGGGTTAACGACTTAAAGACTTCATTGGGATTGTGAAGCCAGACCGATACTACTTTTATCGTAGTTGTGTGATCTGATCTTACTTTTCTATCGTTAAGAGTACAATTGTTTCTGATTGGCTCGAGAACTTGTTTCCCCGATAGGTAAGATAAAGTATTCGCGAACATCTTCGTCTCACTGTTCGTGAATCCTCAGTATTCTTCTTGTGTATTCAGGAATCAAGTATTGAGAGGTGATTGGTTTATCTAGGCTGTTTTTCGGGAATATAAGACCGCAAAAATCAATTGGTTAATCTGCTACCTTGATCATATCAAAAAACGGAATCAAACCTAGGATTTATCCATGGGAGACATATTTATCCTTTGATAGACTTGTCTGTGTCAGACGGATTTGTTTATTGTCAAAGCCTTGGATTTTGGGTCGTAACAACTCTTTGTTGTGGTTCAGATCAGCAAAGGGAATCAAGTAAGTAGTATCCTGCTGGGATCAGAGGCGTAGAGGTGCAACTGTACCTTGTATCAGTGGGGTACTGATAGGGGTTCAACTATAGTCCAGTCTGAAGTTAATTGGGAGTAGGCTAGTGTCTGTAACGGCTTAATACAGTGTGTATCTAATATGGACGAGGTCCCGGGGTTTTTCTGCATTTGCGGTTTCCTCGTTTACAAAATTTCTGGTGTCTTTGTTATTTCTTTTCCGCATTATATTTGTTATATAATTGAAATAATACAGGTTGTGCGTATAAGCTTAATCAATTAGAGATCCAGTCTTGTGATTGTTTATCTCATTGATTAACACTTGGATATTGGTTTTTGATACCATCCAAGTTATCTCTCTTTGATTTGACTCGCAGATTCTATTTGCTTGAGTATTAATCAGATTGAGAGATTGAGATATTAACTTGTTGATTAACTTTTAATTGATTGAGTCTTGTTGATTCTCTTAAAGGTTTGTCCAAGTTTGTCCATTCAAATTGCTAATCGAAATATTGGGTGGTGTTGTTAGATCCCCGCTTTTTCAATTGGTATCAGAGCGGGCACACACATTAAAGACCCACTCAGTCTGTGTTTGTAGCGATCTGACTCTGTGGACAGAATCTCTACGCATACCAAGATGCCACCTAAAGCCGTCAACATTATCAAGTATCCTGGAAATACCTCAAAGGATAACTCCTTAGTTGGTTCTTCCGAATCCCGAGGTAGGAAAACTGTTCCCTCTTGTGATGATCAGTTTTTCTCCTATGTGATATTGGACATAATGACCAAGGCTGAAAAGGAGCTCACTAGAATTGCAATAAATTCTACTGAGTGCATTGATCTACAGGATCATGGAAAACTCATTGATGAATTTGGCAAGTCGTTTGATCGTGAACAAGTGCTCTATGATATTATAGGGTCTTTCTCTAAGGAAATTGAGAAACTTCTTCAAGTAGATAAATTACAGCGTAATAAGATCGACAATCTTGAAAAGCTGGTAAAAGAAGGATCAATTAGATAAAAATGTTTGATCAAGACTCATTCATCCGATCTTGACAAGCTTCGTATGGATAAGGAAAAAAATGAAGCTACACTTGTTCTAGCCAATGGTCAGCGTACTTCCTTGGAAAATGAAAACTCTGTCTTAAGAAAAAATCATTCTGCACTTTCTAATTCACATGAGTTACATTACAGAACGAAAATTTCTCCAAAAGAAGATTGTGTTAAAACAAGTTTCCGAAACCTACAATCTTCTTTGACGGATATGAAATATAGACAAGTGTCGGTCATTGCCTCTTCTCTGCAAGCATGCACCTTCTGTGGAAAATGAAATCACTATGCCATCCATTGCTTTGCCAGACAGAAACAGGTGGCCAAACTTCATAAGTTACTTGTTTCTACTGTGAATAGAGTAAGCTATCCATCTACAACTGGAGTAAATAGTGTACCCACAGAGAGTCAAGAATATCATTATAGGGCACAGGTATATTCTAAACGAACATATTCTAATACTTCTGGTAAAAGTATTCCCTGCATTTATAAGAAAATTTTTAGCATATCTGAGTCTGAAATGGGATCCCCATCTTTTCTGATCCACTTGAACCTGTTGCAAGAGGTCCTAGACTTAGTCCTCAAAAGATGTCTCCAGAAGGATATGTTAAAATCGATATGTCCTATGTTTCTGGACTGAGGAATAACCAGAAAAGGAAGGCTAAACAAAAGTCATGGTCATTTAATGAGCTGGATGCTCATACTTGTGCTAATTAATCACAAGGTTGACTTCACACCCATAAAAATCCTAGTGGTGTCAGGATTGAATAGGTATACTCCATGTAACAATGATCATCCAACTAATTTCTTATCATCCTTAGCTGGGTAATCAGTTTTACATGAGTATCGTATTGGTTGTTTTGCTTCCTCTTGATTTTAAACTCAAGTTATGTTCACGGGGTTTTCTTGACTTACCCGCGAAGGTTTGTGTGCGGGTTCGGACTTACGTTATATTATTATCTGTCAAACCCTAGTTCCCTTAAATTGTTTATATACCATGCCTATTGAGTTAAAGTTCTCTAATCTAGGTTCTTCTTCAATGGCTTCTTCTTATTAGGATTTTACTAAAGACTTTGTTGATAATGGTAAATACTTTGAATTTGATAAAGAGAAGGGAACTCTTGTTGAAGTTGAAGGTTCCTTTCCTCAATCTCCTATTTTACCTTCAGATATGGGGAAAAGAGTTCAACTAAGGTGGTTATTGATTCACAACAAATTGTTGGAACCACGGTGTGTCTTAGTGCTGTGAAAGCTAAGCTGAAGGAGGTAAACAATAACCTTGATCTTTTGAAGAAGTATAAAGATCCTCTCAAGGCCTCTGATATCGCTTCTGCTCGTAAGCCTAATAACCGCAACACATAAATCTTCATGATCATTCATTTGATGATTTGATTTAAGAGTAATTTTCTTTTAGATACCTAGGAAGTCTTCTTTTTGGTTTAGATGGAAGAATAACTAGTGTTGATAGCCAAGATTGTGACTACACATAACTATCTTTTGTTTCATTCTCTTTTGTTATTTTTTAGGTTTTGGTTATAAAATTCTAAAAATATTTTGAGGATGTTCGTTATTGCAATATTATGTTTGGTTTCTTTTATTGCAATATTGTTATGGGATATGTATTTTTTGCGTCCGTGAACTTGAAGATCCCATATTGTTGTCAAAAGTAAATTCGTTCATGATCAGTTTATGGTTTAAGGAATGAATCGACTTTTGGCAATGACAAATGCAAACCCTATGCAATCATGGATTTGATGGAAAATAGAATGTGGTCGTTTGTATTGCAAGGATAAAGTCTATTATGTCACTTTGTGATGCAAAGATAGAATTGATCCTTGTGTATCCACGTTATTGAACTTAATTGTTTTATTTTATGAAAACCGTGAAGGCTCCATTGTGTGTCTTATGTTGAGCACCTTACAACTAATTCGATTAATCTTGGCTTGGTTGGTTGTTCCATGAGATGCTATATGTTGAGCATATGAAACTAAATTAATCGACTAGTTTGATTGTTTAGTTTTTTACTCCATAAGTCTTCTTTTCTTACTTATACTGAGTACATGTACGGTTAGGTGTGTCAATTCTTTGATACCTTAATCGGGGTTCCATAATCCTTCATGTTGATCCCAAAATAATTAAATTGATTACTTAGGTAATTAGTTTGGTTATCCAATTATATTGATTATAGGTTCTCTTGTAATTAATCTAATTGATGTTTCAAATATTCCACAATCTCTTGTGTTGAGTGTTTGAAAGACTATAGTAATCATGTTCTTTTGTGGTTATTGTAGTCATGTATTCCATAAGGTTTCTCTTATATCGAGTATACGTAATATTCCTAAGATTTTTCCTTGTGTTGAGTAAATGATCGTATATTCAATAAGAACCAACTTATGTTGAGTACTCTTTTGAATATTCCGTAAGGTTCTCCTTATGTTGAGTATTTTTGAACGATTAAGTTGGTTATCTCCATATGATTAACTTAGTCGTAGCTCGTTGCTCCGTGAGTTTACTTATGTTGAGCACGTTCAATTAAATTGATCACTTTTGTGGTTTTGATTTAATTGTTTTTGACAATTAAATTAATCATGGGTTTACTTGTGGTTAATTTGGTTGTATTTTGGATATAAAAGATCATCTTTTTGATTTTTGGTGTCCAAATAAATCCTTCTTTTCTTTTTGAAATTAAGGTTGCTTATGTTGTTCTCTTGGGAATGACATATTATGGGGGAAATTTCTTTTGAACTTGTGCTTAATGGTAATATCTTGCGGGGAGTGCGTCTGTGAAATTTTTTAGGGGTTATCTTGTATATTAAAACTCCTTGATGAATGTTGTTAGCTTCGGCTATATGATTGCATCTAAATTTAAGATGATGTGTATCTTCTCTTTTGGTTATGCATTGTCTCTCCTTGGAATTTCATTATGAACCCGCTCTTTACCTTTGCCAATTTTATTGACAAAAGGGGGAGAAATATTGTAGTTCACACTACATAATACATATGGTTTTCGGATCATTGTATAAGGGGGAGTGGTTTCCATGATCGAGATAGGTATCGACTAAGGGGGAGTGATACATATCACCATAGTACTATTGTTCAAGTCGTGATGCAATTGGACTTTGATATTCATAGTAGTACTATGACACTGTTTAATAGTGATTGAGAATCTCGATTTCTCTCATTATTTGTGCTACGGATCTTCAACAATGGTGATGCTAAACTTACAACCTTTGGGATCATTGGAGTACTTGGAAATGACGAAGATTTCAAGGAACCTTGAAGATTAAACTATGGAATATGAGCC
The DNA here is from genome assembly GCF_003573695.1 of Papaver somniferum. Lineage (NCBI taxonomy): Eukaryota > Viridiplantae > Streptophyta > Magnoliopsida > Ranunculales > Papaveraceae > Papaver > Papaver somniferum. The sequence continues at coordinate 137,512 of NW_020651082.1, read as the reverse complement.
ACTAAAGTTTATCTTTTTTGTATTCCATATGTATTAATAGTTTTGTCACAAAAATGGACAAAGGGGGAGATTGTTAGAGCATAGCTCGGTCGAACTCGCATGCGTTGCTATATCAAGCATGTTTGTCAATGTTAGTGATCAAAACTATATAGTCTTGATATCTAGCCTGTTAGCAAGTCTCGGACTAGGATAGGAAAAGTGTAGGTGAGCTCAAGAACTTCATGGCGATTCAACGACAATGATGAAGATCTACACCATGGAACCGTGGAACTTCATCAACAAAAAGGTATGTGAAGACTTGAACTTATCTGTCACTCATAAGTTTATCTATTATATCTCCTACTTCTTACGAGACAAAAGTCGTATGCTTTATAGACTATATCAAACACGCTAATATTTCGATCTGAGTATTCAATGCTTATCTTTTTCTCGAAATACGTGTGTTGGTAAAGCTTTTCTCTTTAACCAAGTTTATCTTCATCTTTTAATTGCATAGTTGAGAATTGGTCCGACGTGAAGACACTCTGTGAACAACGGTTGGGATAGCGTTCTAAGAAAAAGTCTCAATGATTGAAATGAGAGTAGATTACGTAACCCTTGATCCGAAGTTATTTGAACTTTGTTGAGAAAGTGTGTTAGGTAGGATTATAGAATTGGCTTGTCAAGTACGCGAACCCAGTTCGCGAACTCAATCCGCGAACTGCCGGAAGTTCTCAAACCCGAGAATTTCTGCTGGGATTTTCAAAGATCGTTTGTGAGACGCAAATCCGCGAACTCATTCCGCAGACCTAGTCCGCGAACTGGTGGAAGTTCTTGACCGAGAATTTCTGCTGGGTTTTGGAAAACTCAAACCGAATGCTTAAGTCCGCGAACTTGTTTGTGAACTTAAGTGGTTGTAATCTAAGATGATTAGCTCTGAACATAAACATTAAATTACTAAGGAATGCTTAATGCAAACCATGGCTATAATGTTCATTGAGCCGATTCAATCGAATCGACATCATCTAGAGTTCAATTGTCTCTTATGTAGTTACGTAAGATCTCATATCAATTGAATGACTCTCTAACTAGTTCGTTTGAGTCAAGTGGACTAGTTATGATGGATGAGGAACATGGTTAATATGTGAAGCTCATATTGTTGCCTTTTGGTTGCTATATTGGACCCACATGTATGTAAACGTTTGGGCCGGTTCTCACGAATTTGGAAAACGTCTACGAGTGTGGTTGACAAGCTTTGTCTTTAGATCTAACGGTTGAGAGATATTGGCTTGGATCTAAATCAGCTGTGAATAATGTTACTTAATTATTAAGTAAAAACCCTGGTTTGAAAGGCTATAAATATGAGACATCTAGGTTGAGGAAAACTAATCCCCACACACCTTTCTTATGTGATACTAGTTTTATTTAAGATAGAGTCGATCTCCATTAACCCTTGAGTTTCTTCTTCAAATTCGGGTTAACGACTTAAAGACTTCATTGGGATTGTGAAGCAAAACCAATACTACTTTTATCGTAGTTGTGTGATCTGATCTTACTTTTCTATCGTTAAGAGTACAATTGTTTCTGATTGGCTCGAGAACTTGTTTCTCCGATAAGTAAGATAAAGTATTCGCGAACATCTTCGTCTCACTGTTCGTGAATCCTCAATATTCTTCTTGTGTATTCAGGAATCGATTATTGAGAGGTGATTGGTTTATCTAGGCTGTTCTTCGGGAATATAAGACCGGATAAATCAATTGGTTTATGTGCTACCTTGATCATATAAAAAAACGGAATCAAAACTAGGGTTTATCTGTGGGAGATAGATTTATCCTTTGATAAACTTGTCTGTGTGAGACGGATTTGTTTATTATCAAAGCCTGCGATTTTGGGTCGTAGCAACTCTTTGTTGTGGGTCAGATCAACAAAGGGAATCATGTACGTAGTATCCTGCTGGGATCATAGGCGTAGAGGTGCAACTGTACCTTGTATCAGTGGGAGACTGATAGGGGTTCAACTATAGTCCAGTCCGAAGTTAATTGGGAGTAGGATAGTGTCTGTAGCGGCTTAATACAATGTGTATCTAATCTGGACGAGGTCCAGGGGTTTTTCTGCATTTGCGGTTTCCTCGTTAACGAAATTTCTGATGTCTGTGTTATTTCTTTCCGCATTTTATTTGTTATATAATTGAAATAATACAGGTTGTGCGTATAAGCTTAATCAATTAGATATCCAGTCTTGTGATTGTTGATCTCATTGATTAACACTTGGATATTGGTTTTTGATACCGTCCAAGTTATCTCTCTTTGATTTGACTCGCAGATTCTATTTGCTTGAGTATCAATCATATCGAGAGATTGAGATATTAACTTGTTGATTAACTTTTAATTGATTGAGTCTTGTTGATTCTCTTAAAGGTTTGTCCAAGTTTTTCCTTTAAGATTTCTAATCGAAATATTGGGTGGTGTTGGTAGACCCCTGCTTTTTCACTCACCTCCTCTTTTTGATTGATTTTGTCCCTCATTATTCCCAACTGCTTTGCTTTCCACACGTCGTCCGATCCTCTCAATTAACACAACTTGATTTGATGTCATCTCAGCCATCCTCTTCGTTAGATCACCTAATTGATTTTCCATAATAACTTTTTTTTTCGAGTTTTTGGCATAAACATGATACGCCTGCTCTGATACTAATAGATAAAAAATTAATAGTTCTTACCCACGTCCAGTAGAGTAGACTTTAAAAGAACACAGAAATTTAGAACACACTTATGATTCTCATAGATAATTAAGCTAATAACACTAGACCTCCTTATATAGGCCACAAACTGTAGAACTAAGGAAAGGAACATATAAGGAAACTACTTCTATAAATAGGAACCTAAAATAAAATTCTTCAAAAAGAACAATTTTCAAAAATAAACTAATGCCTAAAACAAGAGAATTTAGGGATTTATAACCCTAGCCCTCATTTTAATTAAGAATTCTAAGTAATTGGGGATTTCTTATCAGTCGGTCTCTCTCAAACCAATGCCTTCGCTGGTGAATACGAACCTTCGATGCACACTGCAGGTTCTTTTTTGAAGAACTAGTATCCACTGACTTCAACGAAGCGTTCTCTTCAAGTAGGGAATATTTGTTTCGTACAGACCACTTCAGAAGATAATGTCTCACCTCTTCTCCTCAAAGTTGATCATAAGAATTATAAAAATAATGATCAAATTCGTCATTCTAATGATAAAGATTGGATGATGTTTCCTCTTGTCTTTCCATAACAATTAGAGGGGATCACATCTAATACTATACTTTTCTTCTTCATAAAATATTCTTGGGTTTTCCCCTTTAGGGGGAAACCGGGTAATTATGTAATCATGAAAAGATAAACCTTTGATTAAGTATGAATTCAATGTTATAGCACTAGTACATAAATGCCCTTTAGCCGCGCCAGATATAAATTTCACTGTCACTCCTTTTTGGTTTTGGCGTGTCAATAGGGTATACTTCTACCTTATAAACACGCCATGTTCAATGGGCGTGTTCATATAAGTGATTTCAGCCACGCCAAGGCTAGTAGCGCGTCAAAATTTCAACTGTTTAGTCACGATAACTTCAAATTTTTGATTATGCGTGTTTATAGACCAGTCTATGGACACATTAGGAAGTTGTGGTGCGTCCAAAAGGTTAGTCACGCCATTTAAGGTGTGGTTTTAAAGTTGGTTCATTAGACACGCCAGTATATGCGTGTCCATAGTGTACGATTGATTGACACGCCAAATTCAAAGTGTGGCCAAAAAGTTCTTCTTTGGACACGCCAATATATGTGTGTCCATAGTGTACGACTTAAAGATATGCTAGTATATGCGTGTCCATAGTGTACGATTTAGAGACACGCCAGTATGTGCGTGTCCATAGTGTAGGACATATAGACGCCAAAGTGAAAGTGTGGCCAAAAATTTATTCTTTGGACACGCTAGTATATGTGTGTCCATAGTGTGCGTTCTATAGACACGCCGGTTTTATAGCGTGGATAAAAAATTCGTTCTGAAAAATTAATAAAAAGATTTTGCGCATATTCGAACGCATGACCTCGAAGGAGTTAGGTAACGTATCAATCTACCAAGATGCCCATCTTTAGATGTTTATAATTAGTGTTTTGAAAAAGCTATACTGGTTCAACTACTCACATTTTAATAAACACGCGAAATTAAAGTGTGGCCAAAAAGTTCTTATTTGGACACGCTAGTGTATGTGTGTCCATAGTGTGCGTTCTATAGACACGTCGGTTTCATAGCGTGGCTAAAAAGTTTGTTTTGAAAAAATTAATAAAAATCTTTTGCGCATATTCGTACGCATGACCTCGAAGGAGTTAGGTAACATATCATCCACCAAGCTGTCATCTTTGGATGTTTATAATTAGTATTTTGAAAAACACTATACTGGTTCAACTACTCAACATTTTAATAAACACGCCAAATTAAAGTGTGGCCAAAAATCACAAGATGCCATCTTTGGATGTTTATAATTAGTGTTTGAAAAAACTATACTGGATTTGGAACAACTTAAAGTGCTTAAGGTTCTATATGTTTGATTATGAAAGTTCTTGTGCTCTCTAGAGCTTGTATGCTGAAAAATATGTTATTCAGTTACCTCTCTTTGACTCTGGTAAGGAATTATACTGCTTTCTATTACATTCAAATACTATTATATTATTATATTTCTATGACATCAATCAAACCTATGCTACCAGTTGGAAAAGCTCTTATGTATACCTTGATACTATAAACCCTATAAATCAATCTCCTACCTCTATATTAAACCTTTTCAAAACCTCCTCTGAGACCCTTCTTAGCCACTATATCCAGTTCAAAACCAAAAATAAACAACCAGATGACTCAACCAAACACAGCAAAGTACATCAAAATTACATAACCACCAAATTAACCATCAACATCCACAATACCATTAGTTCCATACCCAGAGTCCACAATGCCATTAGTTCCTTACCCAAATTAACCAAACACAACAATGTTACTGCTAATTGTTCATCCAAAAACAACAAGTACCAGAATTCAAAACAACTTATTCACAGATTAACTTACTCCATCTGGAAGGGAAGGGCTGTTATCCGATCATACATCTGGTGCAGTCTCCTTTCCAGCTGCATCCACCTATGGTGTAGTCATCAGCCTTTTCACAGAATAATTTCCCATTGGAGTAGGCACATGCAAAACTACATCAGCAGGCACATCATTAGAAGAAGTTATCTCACCGGGACCGATGTTGAAAATATCATATGCAACTTCTGCCAATTGATGCATCACTAGTGCCAAGATGAGACTATTGAGGAAGACTACAGTATCACTGGGATGGCCAAGACGCTCATTCTATCAAACCTTGGCCTTCCTAGCAGCAGTAACTGGTGCAGAATATAATCCTTTCCTGGCGCCACCACTCACAATCTGCTCTTCCCTTACAAGAACAACACCCTCATTGATCACAAATTATCCCTTGTCAGGGTGAACGCCATACACCACCCATCCTTCCTTCGCAACTTGGAGTTGGGGCATCTGAGAGCTAAACACTTTATCTTTGGATTTATCATGCATTGATGTCCCTTCTTTCTTGACACCTCCAACCCTTTCAAAATATGCTTGCATGTCAGGCTCTATCTCATCACTACTGCTTACTTCTATTACCTGCCAATTCGGAAAATTGGAGAAATTCAGATCAATACCATCATCAAATTCACAAAAATATTTAGTTACAGTTATAATTTTAACTATCAACACCTAGAAACCAAAAACTACTAAAGGACTACCAAAAATCAATACCTGCTTCCCATGCACATTAAGCTTGGTCCTCTTGCAGCATAGCTCAACACTGATACCCTGTTTTGTCGACATGGCTGGTTGATTAAACTGAATCAAATACTCCAAGTACTCTCTCTTCGACATAGATTCAATTATTGGAATATGAACTGAGAGTTGCAAAAATGGAATGTGGAAGTTACAGAGTTGCTGAATTAGAAATTAGAACCGCTCTCTCAGCTTAAGGCTCTTTGGATGAGAAGATCAACAGTTAACACATCCTACCCATCCATTTACAACCTCCGAGATCAACTATTGGAGATTTCGTGGAGGCACATGCCTACTAAATGCATGCAAAGGCCTATTGAACGCAATCCCAGTCCATTGGCCATTCAGGGCGACATCATACACTTGGCAGCAATATGAAAAGCAGGCTCCCAAATCGGGTTAACCATGACCCAAATTTGAACCTATATACCGGCCCGCAGATGTCCATACTCAGTTTTGCCAGAAAAAAATAATAAAAATCTTTTTCCCATATTCGAACACATGACCTCGGAGAGTTAGGGATCATATCAATCGACCAAGCTGCCCATCTTTAGATGTTAAAAACTAGTATTTTGAAAAAACTAAACTTGTCCAACTACTCAACATTTTAACAGAATGCATGGGCATTCTGGTATGAAGGACAGTTCTAGCAGGAAGAGCATTTTTAGCAGATTGCAATGCAGCCTCCCAACTGGTGCTGCCATCTCCTAGTCTGCATAAAACATAAAGAGTTAATTAGACCCAAAAGATAAACATCAAAGTTTGGTGACCCACCAGATACTCCCTTAAATGGAAGTTCAAAAGAAGGTAGAAGTCTTAATGGGAATTAGGTGTTGAAAATAGGTCTTGATAGGGTGATGATGGTTATTAGAGTAAAGGGGATACACATGGCTTTGAATGGGTGTAGCTAACAAAGAGGACGGTTAACTAAGCGCCATAAATGGAGTATGAAGTGGAGGAAGTGGATACCAGTGACCTAGATTCGGATGTTGCGGAGGACAAACAAAGGATGAATTCTTATCATGATGAGAAATCAAGAAGGCTATTTGAATATGAACTTGCCAATCCCAAGCTTTTTTCTCGCACCATGAGTGTGGGTGAACCTGTTGCAGTGAGGGTGATCCGTCGAATCGCTGATCTCGATGATGAGTCAAGTACTGAGGAAGAAAAGGAAGAAGGGGATGAGGATAGTATGATGAATCATCATCCAGTGGGACTTCTCCTGCACCATATGATAGCGAGGACTATGGTGAAGAGGGTCTGGATACTGATGAGGATGAATGGTGGTAAGCTCATCAGAGTTACCAGGAAAGGCTATATTTTCAGGCATTTCATAAATCCTGAAAACGATCAACAATTTTTTGCAAAACAGCTTTTCTGGTAATTTTCCTTCCTTCTACTCTTCTTGATGTTGGTGCGAAAGATGGTAAGTTTCTTTGTATTTTGAAAGTTGATGCGGACGGTTTTGGATTTCCTTTTATTTTGATTTTGTGGGAAAGTAGTAAGATACAGGGAATTTTGTTGTGTTTGGATTGTAAAGTTGAAAGGGGTAGTCGTTGTTTCAAGTTTGTAGTAATGGTTTGTAATGAAAGGGGTTTGGGTTATGGCCTTTTGGTGAAGGTATTTTGATAATATGTAATGGTAGTTTAAATCTTTGATCTTTTGAGGGTTTGATAGTTGTGTGAACTTGTGGTGCTGATGCGAAAATTGAAAAAACTTGATATAATGCTCAATGAGTTGATGAATGTTAAAGGAATGTTTGTAGTATTGGACTTCTTTTTGTTATTGTCTTATTGTTTGATGTTGAATCCATTAATACACTTAAGCACCAAAATATTTTAATGGACTCGGCAGCAAACAAGAAACAACAACAAAACCAAGTCCAAGCATTAGTACTAGTGTTTGGGATTAAAGGGGTGAAAGAGTAGTAAAGGAGGAGGGTGGGGTTCAGTTTTCAGAAGGTGTTTATGGATGCATGGTGTTGATGAAGAAGATCTTAGAAGATGTAAGGTGATTTTGGGGTTCAGTTTGCAGCAGGAGCATTGTTCGGATAGCAGCCGGGAGAGTTGCATTTTACGTGTGTCAGGTAGATTAGTAATGTTGCAGCTTTGAATTTTTATTGTAAAAAGAAAGTTGTAATGACACTTGTATCCTGTCGGGTGTTTAGAATTGGTATTCTGTTTGCTTCTTTAGATGTAATTAAACTAGCCGTCTTCTTCTTGTTGTTTGAATTTTAAGTAGTATTAAACTTGTGATGGATGTAGGTCTGAAGGGTTTGAAGAAATTTTTGATTTCAGTAGTACTGGATTGAATACAGTAGATGTACTAACAAGCAATGTTCTTGGTGAATGATTTTAAAACTCCATTGATTGTAAAGTAGAGGTTGGTAGGAATGACTGAATTAGTGGATCAATAAGGTATATAAAATGTTGGTTAAGATGGTAGTTGGGTATTACTCCATATTATAAAATGTCGTTGGAGTAAGATTAGTTCAAAGACTATTTTAGGCCCAATTCCAAAAAAAAAAATCTATGTGCAAGCCTAGTACTATTACTACTAATCCTAACATGTCAATAATATTAATTCAACAATCAGTATAGCCAAATCCAAACTCATCCAACAATAATGCTAAAACCCGTCTGCATACAAAACCTCACCATGATTTAAGAATCAATTTTTTTCAACAATCCATACATTCATTCTCTAGTTAACAGGAAATTCCAAATTGCTGACTTAAATTTGTACCAAATTCAATACCATGATGATCATCATTACCAAAATATTATAACCCAAAACGAAAAACAAAGGCTAAAGTTCCTTAAACAAAAGAAAAAAAATATTCCAACCTAATCATTCATCTAGCAAACACAAATAACTACATTTTATCACCTGGCTCGCTTAGTCCTTTGAAATGGTTGCTTAGATGCAGTCGTTTGAGAAGCAGGGACTGTTGTTGGTGCTGATGCTTTCTTTGCAGTTCTACCCTTCATGTCGTCCCGATAGTAATCTTCCCTGGATTCCTTTTGCAGGTAAAGTTGATCTACCTTAGGAAATTTATACTCATTCCGACAAATAATTGCCGTACTGAATTCCTCGTCGACTTCATCACCAGCAGCATATTTCCAGCTTTGGGTAGGTGCACCTAACACAATAGATTTTTTTTTTATTTTCCTGGTCTGGCACATAAAATACCTGCTTATCTTTGGAGGATACAATGAAAGGATTATCCTGGAGTCCCAAATTATCAAGCTTAACCAAAATGTAGCCAAGTTTGTCTTTTGGGATCCCTGCTTTGGTAACCCATCAACATCTGAAAAGTGGAATTTTTAGCGTATGATATGTCAACACCCATATCTCTTGTAAAACACCATAATAACCCGCCTCATTAAGGGTAATCCCCGATTTTCTAATGTGCGTGCCAGTTGCATGTACGTAAACCCCGCTACTCTGGTTAACTGAACCATCATGAGATTCTGTGCAAAACAGGTATCCATTGATGTGATATGAGTCATATGTCTTTACTTGTGGATCCGGTGGGTTTGATAGCCACATTAAGTCCTGACTGAAGTCTTCCATAGAGTCTGCTTACTCACTATCAACCTGAAATACATTATAAGGATTAGCCTCCGTCTCAACGCAAAAGTTACATAGAAAGAGTGACATTTTCTGCAAACTCTTACCACTTTTTGTAACCATTTGGCGAACTATTTACGATGTTTTTGATCTAACTGTCTATCATTCGTACCAACATATTTCTCCTTCAAAAAATCCTTGTGTCGGCTGGAGAGTGCAATGATTAATGTTATTATCTTTACAGAAACTCGGACACAATACAAAACTAAACAAAAAATGAGGTTATTTGGTTAGATCTAGTTATACTTACTCAATGTAATAAGGTTCAACTTCGGGCGAATTCCGCAACACATAGAAATGCGCTTTATCAAACAGCTCCTTATCAACACGAGGAAACTTTGGTTTTGAGATCGGTTTTCCCATGAAAGAATAAGAATCTTCGCCAGTGTCAGATGTGTCGAATCTGCCTGGTGGAATTCCGACTGTATCATTTATGCTTTGTTGGTGCTCATGGATAACCTCAATTGTCTCTTCCGCAAGGTTCCCTTAAGCAATGCTTCCTCCAGGTTTGTTTTTTTTTCGCACATGCCCTTTAATGACCTTCATGCACCTTTCAAACGGATACATCCATCGAAAGAATACAGGACCACACATTTGCACTTCCCTGGTAAGATGCACAATTAAATGAACCATGATGTCGAAAAAGGATGAAGGAAAGTATTTCTCGAGCAAGCACAACGTCAGAACGAGTTCCGACTGCAATTTTTCTAGCTCTGCCACCTTTATTTCTTTGCTAGATATTGCACTGAAAAAGAAACATAACCTGATAATAGCATATCTTGTTGCCTGCGGCATAATTGATTTAATCGCAATGTGAAAAAAAATGTTGCATTAGCATGTGATAATCATGCGATTTTAGTCCGATAAGCTTTCGATATTTTCGATTCACCAGGGTTGAAAAGTTTGAACAATACCCTTGTGGAACCTTTATCTCGGATAATGTTGCACAAAACTTTTTCTTTTCCTCCGGGCTTAATGTATGACATGCTGCCTTTAGTGTATATCCCCCTTTGCCATTTTCCCGAGGTTGCAACTTGTCTCTAAAACCCATCTCCTTCACTTTCATTCGAGCATCAAGGTGGTCTTTCGACTTAAATTCACTGTTCAACAATGTTCAAACGATACTCTCGCATACATTCTTCTCGACGTGCATGAAATCTATGCGATGGTGGAAAACATGATACCGCCAGTAGGGGATGAGCCGGAACCATATATTGAACTTTTTACAGTAGGGCCTGACGGTCTCCTTATCCTCCCCCTTACCCTTCCCCTTCTCCTTTATTGGGTTAACGGTCTTCTCGATTCTCTTCATCTTTCCTCCTATCCCAGGGTTATCCTGCACGAATTCCACCACAATGTTCTTCCATCCCTTTCCCCATTTATTCTTTATAGACTTTACCTCATTGTATATTTCTGACGGGGTCATAAGTTCCGGAGCCTTTTCATGTTCTTCTTTTCCGTTGAAACCCTTCTGACTTCTGAATGGATAGTTGTATGGTAGGTATCTTGTATGCCCGGTATAAACCTCTTTTCTACAATGTCGGAGCCTGACATAGTAAGTATTTCTCCCACACACCTTACAGGCGTCTCGCCCCTAGTAGGGGCAACCACAAAGTGTACCGAGAGCTGGGAAATCATTTATTGTCCATAAAACAACCGCACGTAGAGTAAACATCTCTTGTTTTAGCGCATCAAAACATTCGACTCCCTCAAACAATTCCTTGAGATCCTCGACAAACGGTTCTAACATAACATCAATGTCCTTACAAGGCCCCCCATCGGTAATTAATGACAGCATGGTGAACTTTCTCTTCATACACAACTCTGGCGGAAGGTTGTAAATCACTGTCAGAATTGGCCACACATTGTGCTTTTTTTGCATGCCTTTGTTTAAGTCAACCCCGTCAGCCGAAATGCCTAGCCGCCGAGGATCATCACGAATTACGGGATATCTTTCGTATATATTTTTCCATGCTGGTGAGTCTGCCGGATGCTTTAAAACACCCTCTTTTATATTGTTTCTGAATGCGTGCCACAATAAATATTAGACAATTCTCTTTGATTGAAACAGCCGTTTCAGTCTTGGGATAATTGGGAAATACCACAATACTTTTGCCGGAATTTTTTCATGCACCTCTTGGGTGATGTCGTCAGCTTTCCATCTTGATTCCCCATAGGTTGGACACCTGACTTCATCCTTGTAATCCTTCCTATAGAGAATGCAGTCATTGATACATACATGTATGTTTTCGTAACCTGAACCCAAATCTCTCATCACCTTCTTAGCTTCATATGTACTTTTCATCATCTCATTTCCTGAAGGGAGCATGGATTGTAACAGTGGTAGAAGTTCATTAAAGAACTTGTCGGAAGCTCCGTGCTTGGTCTTCAAGTTAAACAGATCACACATTGCAGATATCTTTGTAAAATCCTGTATCCTTCGTATATGGGTTTCCCAGCATCATTGAGTATCCGTTGCATCTTCTCAGATTCCTTTGAAAAATTTTCTCCTAATAAAGCACTAACAATTCCTATAGACTCTGGATCATGTGCTGGTTCATCAGTGTGTGGACCGTCGCTGCCATTACCATCCAGAGGTGTCCACCATGATGACTCATCTCCTTCTCCGTGCATAGTCCATACGTCATAATTTTGAATGAATCCATAAGAATACAAGTGAAACTTAACTTAACTTGCCTTGTGCACGTAGATGTTGAGACATTTCACACATGGACATAGAAACTTAACTTTGCCATTATTGTATGGTTTTCGTTTCCCAGTTGCAATATCCTGTTTGTATGTATGTGTAACAAACTTTATAAATGCATCGACTCCGTCTTGATAATGCGTGCTAATTCTATTGGTAAACATCCAAGATTTATCCATTACTCTAGGATCCACTCTAGGATCCATTATGAATTCTCAGATACCTGGACGGAGAAAAAACTTGTCAACATCTTGTGAAAATGTTATTGTGGTCCGAATAAAACTACGAAATAATAAAGCTTGTCACAAAAAGTAATCACAAATCACAATGTGAGTTCAGTTATCATATATGAATCATAAAAATAATCATAGGTTATCTACCTACATACAGTTGCATGTGAAGATGATATTTACCATACTATGACCATAAGAGTTACAATCTCAGTTAACAAAGCAGTACTGAAAATAATTACTTACACGGTCGATCCGATTAATCCGCAAAGAAAAACTGACAGAGGAATATATGGTTTATCCAGGAGATGATCAAAGTAAACAACTTGTTTTGTTCTCTAGGGGGAGGTTTGAAGACGAGAGAGATGGACACGTAGGGTAAATGGATATTTGGAAATATCTTTACTAACAAATAATTTGGAAAAATATTTAAGTGTATACCGTAAATAATCTGGTAAAATAGGTAGGTAAAGATCCTCCAATTTTCATGTTGCACGTTCTATGTTTAGAATTTTCTCAGTCAAATCTTGTTATCCTGCTGCATAATTTTCTGCTTTAACTGTTATAAATGACCGGAGTTAGATGCGATGCAATTAATATTCATTCCATACTGAAGATTTTTTTTTGTTCGTACCCGAATTCAGAAAATAAATCAAAATGAATAAAAAAAATAATCAAAATGATAGGTAAAAAGCGGAGTACGTGTTGCTGCAGTTGTTATAACGGTGCTAAAGTAAAAAACTATATTTGTATAAAGTGGAGTACGTGTTGGTGCAGTTGAAAATAAAAATCGTAAGAACTGTTGTGGCCCCAATTAGAATTAAGTGAACTAAAATACACTACTATATTTGTGCGTTATGTCCAATTAGAATTAATATCTAAAACCAAAGTTTGATTCATCCAATTAACATAATAGGTTTGATCATTCATGTATTTTATTAAAGTTTGACAATCTTATTCAAAGATAACATGATTAAAGTTTGTGCCAGAGTAACAGCTGCCATCATAGCCTTACATTCCAGCTTCTCAGCTACAACTCCTATCTTCGTTCCTCCATTGAAGCATTGTCCTTGCACATGAATGCAACTACCTGCACAATTCCTCACTATTATCCCTATTCCACCTTGTAATGAATCTGACTTAAAAGAAGCATCAAAATTCGTAAACATTATCAGGAGGTTTCCATCTTAGCGGCTGCACAACCCCATTAGTAGAAGAAACAAGATTAGTTCTAGGAGACACAAGTTTATTAATGCCATCTATTGACATTGTCCTATATGGAGTTATGTTCTGAATAATCTTTGAACATCAAATAGTCCAAACTGATGCTTAAAAAAAACCAAAAATAATAGTCCCAACCGAAACCATTAGCAATTTATTAATCTCATGTCTAGGAATTCCTGCACCAAAGGTAATATTATTTCCTGCAGAAAACCAAGAGAGAATCTAGCTCCTAAATGAACAATGTTGTACCATAATATTACTAACATTGATATTTAAAACCAAACAAATAGATCTAGAATAACCATAATCAAGGAATAGGTGATTACTGGATTCCACAACATGATTACACAAACTGCAATGCAATTCAATATCATTTCCATGTCTAGCTAGTTTATCTCTTTTTGGGACTGTATCTTTTAAGCATTTCCAAAAAAATAATTTAACTTCCAAAAAGTTGTCCATACCTGTGGAGAAACATAATTAGTATCTGCAAAAGTATTAGATGCATACAACACATTATAGACACTCATAACAGATAATTAGCCTTTGATATCTGTAAGACAAATAAGAGTATGGAGTCCAATTCCCTCAGCATTCAGTTCTGGTGGTACTCTGTAGCTGGTGGTACTCCGAAAATATGAATACTATGAAGTAAACGATTTCATCAAATGTGAATGCTTCACCTTTTCCTCTAAGTGCTTCGTGCTACAAAAACAACACACAAACTTATTTGGTTACATATAAATTGAAAAACGTATTGTGCCGAATAAACCATAAAGATACGTACAAGTTGTAGAGGGGACAAGCTCAGGTGTCTTGCATGCCAGATCCGGTGTTTGATTTTAAAAAACGCAGATACAGCATCTAGGACGATGATGTGCCTATCCTTGATTTTTTGAACACTTCTTCTTTTCGGGTTCCCATAATCTTGGGTAAATTTGTTATGTATCTTCTCCCAAAGGGTCTCGGTCGCGGAGCGATCTAGAACTCGACTTTCGGCCGCCCATGCTTTGGTGATTTCCAAATCTTCCGCAGAGTCAAACGATCCCATTTGTTGTATGTGGAGGTAGGGAATGAGTAGGTTCTCTAATATGCTACAAGTGGATTGCACGTGCGTTGCTTGTCGAACGCTGAGTTTCAAATACGTATTCTTCCCTGTTAAACCAATTGCTTAGCTTGATAGAACACCGTTACGAATTGAAGAAAAACAAAATCGATAGAATACAGTAACAGACTCTCCTAATCTAAAATGTAACTTTTACTCCTTACAGCAACAAAAGCTAATTCCTAAATCCATTAACATCAACTAGTAATAAAAATTAACTCAACCTAAACCAAATTCCATAATTTCCGTCACAAAAACCACACAAAACATCATTTGTTTCAACCAATTAATACTAAGATATGAAAGACCTAAATTGGTTTATGATCATAAAAATATGAAAAACCTGAACAAAACAAAAGAAACCCTGACAATAAAAAACTCTTAAAATTCTTACTAAGATATAGAATCACAGCCAAGATCATAAAAAACTCTTAAAATTGACAGAACCCTAGGTTTACATAATACAGTAGAAAACAATTTTAGTTTTGGGAAAGGTATATACCTGAAACCCTAGCAATAATAATTTCAAATTAATAAAAACATCCCCCGTTCATGAAATTAAACAACTAAGTCTTAATTTAATCTGATAAGAGAAGGAAAGAATCCCTTACCTAGGGTTTTTCTATTTCGCCTCTTCCAGTCTTTCTCCCGCGCAAGTAAGAGAAGGAAATATTTTTTTTATTTTTCGTTAAAGCACTTTAATTAACCAAAATGCCATTTTACCTAGGTTTATCACGTCATTATGACAGTGTGGGTTAGAATAGGTGCCAGTTAGACTAGGGTACGTGTTCGATAAAAGCTTTCTCTTGGGAATAGCCGTGACCCTACAAGAATATAGTTTATTATTCTTGAGAGAGAATTAAAAGGAAACCAAAGGGTCAGAGAGCAAAAAAATTCAGAGAGAGAATTTGTAGAGGGAGATTACTGTTTTACTGTTTTCTGAATTTTTCTCAATCAAATAAAATCAATCAAAATGGCTGGTGATGATGATCAACATAGACGAAAGGGTAAAGTCCCCATAACTGAAGAGCAACTATTGAAATAATTAGAAGAGAAAGAATGACGTGAAAGGCTAGCATCCACTATGCAGATGATTGGGCAGATGACCAAGGATGATCTGGAGAAGGTAAACAAGAGAGTAAATGACTTGTTATATGATATTGAAGTCCCGCAACTCTGGGAAGAGATGCATGCTGCAATGGATGTAACTAGAGCTGTCAATTAGTAACCCGGCCCGCGGGTTGAACCTAGCCCGGCTTGTTTCAACCCGTATTGGCTGGGCTTGTTTCCTAAACGGTCCGGGCTAGGTCTGTTATGTCTGACCCTAATAGAAAACAAGACGGGCTAGGTCTAACCCGCGGGTTACCAGCTAACCCGTTAAATTATGATAATAACCTGTTATCGGAGGTATCAGTAGTATTTCACCTGCTACCCAGGTAACTGGGTACTTCTTATTATTCTTATCTAAGTTTTCTAAAGAAAGAGAAATCAGAAAACTTCTCTTCAAGTTTTACATCTGGAGTCTGGACTGGAGGTATTCATCTCTTTTTCTCTCCCAGCATGTATTTTAGCTGGAGTCTGGACTGGACTCTAGAGGTATTCGTAATCAGGTAAAGTGTCTAACTTAAAACTAAATAGGGTTGTTTTTTCTATTCTGAGTTCTAGATTAGATTTTGATCTTTTAGTTTAACTATAATGATCTTTTTTTTTTTTTAATTTTTCTCCACTGCCACCACCCCATACTGGTCAAGCACTTTCAGATAAGTTATTTCTGATGTTAAATGATTGGGGAATTGAAGGAAAAGTAACCAGCATCACTTTAGATAACTTTGCATCAAATACTTCATGTGTTAAGATAATGAAGAGTCGATTCTTTGCAAGGAATGTTATGTCGGATACTGGGAAAAGAAACTTTCATATAAGGTGTTGTGCTCACATAATAAATCTTATTGTAATAGATGGACTGACAGAGATTGATCCAGCAGTAATCAAGATAAGGTTAGCAGTGAAGTACCTTAAAGGTTCACAAAGAAGAAAACAAAATTTCTTGGATACTGTCAGCGATTTAGGAATGTCAGTAAAGATGGGTGTTCGACAAGATGTTAAGACAAGATGAAATTCTACTTATCTTATGTTGCAAAGTTGTATTTCGTATGAAAAAGTCTTCACTCATTTGAGGTTGGTGGACCCTGACTATGCAGAGTCTCCTAATGGGGAAGAATGGGAGCAAATCAAAGTGGTCACGCAGTTTCTCAAGGCTTTTTATGACCTCACGACTCTATTATCTGGAAACAAGTATCCTACTTATAATTTTTATTTTGATGGGGTTTGTCAAATTAAAGTATTATTAGATCAAGAGACAACTAATGACATTGCGTTCATCAGAAACATGGCGAAGAAAATGCAAGAAAATTTTTCCAAGTATTGGAAAAAATTGAGTCCAATATTGGCAATGGCAGTCGTTTTAGACCCTCGATTGAAGTTTGAATTTGTAGAGTTTACTTTATAAAAGGTGTATCCTGTTGAGCGTGAAATGAAGAAGGAAGTTGATATTATTAGAAAAAGGATGGTGGCACTCTATAAAGAGTATCATACGGCGTCAACTTTAAGAGGTTCGACAACCAATGAAAGTCAGAATTCGGGTACTGTAAATGGTGGGAATTCTGGACGCAATGGAAGTGCTTTTATGCAGGTGATATTTCTTTAAGTTTTAACTACTTGAACATTTCTATAACTGTCCATATATAACTGGTAGTTAATTGTTGAAGTTTTTTGATGCAGGAATTTGCCGCGGCAAAAAAAAATGATGGTCAACAATCTGACAAGTCAGAACTAGAACAATATCTAAGTGAGTCATCAGGATCAATGTCAACTGATTTTGACATCTTGAAGTATTGTAGAAGCCAAGAACTACGATACCCTAATCTTACAAGAATGGCAACCGATATTTTATCAATTCCTATTTCAACTGTTGCTTCGGAATCTGCATTTAGCCTTGGGGGAAGGGTACTTGACAGATATCGCAGCTCCTTATCACCTGAAAGTGCCGAGGCATTGATAACAACTCGTGATTGGATATATGGAATCGATAAGAGGCTAAGTGTCTTGAGTAATATTTAAAATTAGTTGTAAGTCTATTTAATAATATATATGAGATTGATAATTACTTATTTTCAATTATATGTAGGAGCTGCATCAACTGATGTTGAGGAAGTGAAAGATAATGATATTAGTGACGATGTATTGGCATTTGAGCCAGCAAACAACAATGAGGCAGTAAGTTCTTATGCGTCTAATTAGTATCCGTACTTCAGCGATATAAAGCGGGTAATTATGAAAATTCTATTTATTTACATTAACACATCCTTTTGTTTGATATAATTTTTGCTGGAAATTACAGATTCATACTGGAGCATCTTGAAGTGATACACTTCTAGACACACAATTACAAAGATACATGGAAAAAGAATATTTTTTGGGCACTGATTTACGAAATATTTTGGACTTCCATATGATATCACTGTCTCCTATTTTTTGTATAAATATGAAGGGAGACAGTACTAACGATATATTGTATATGTGAGGGTTTAGGTTGTGATTCAAGATTTCAAAGTCAGTTCAGTAGACGGTAGCTTCAGTTCAGTACTTCAGTTTGTCCACTTTTGTATATAAAAGGAAAAACATTGATAATAGTTACTGTCACTTTGAGGATTCTTATATGAATCACAATCCTGGACCTATATCCTTAATTCCTTATTATTATTAATGAATATGAATTATATGATACTTTTTGTGCAGGAATTGGTTGTTATTATGGTCTCCTCTTCACTAGTGATGAAGTGTTTTAGACTTTTAGCAGGTGATACTGTGGTAAACTGGTAGGCAGTAAAAGTGGAAGTTTGTATTTTTTTTTGGTTTTATATATGTATGTAACTATGTCTATGTATTCCACTCCATAACTTTGGTTTGGTTCATTTCAATCATGTTTTAGTTGTATTGTGGAATCTGTAATCTGTTTTCAGTATGCACTTTTTAGTATTTAGACTTGTGGTTGTTTACCATATTCATATTTTTAGCAAAAAAATAATAAAGTCAAATTTACCAGCCAACCCGCAACCCGTCAGAGCCAACCCGTCTAGGGATAGGGTTGGGGTTTTGGGCTTGTACATGAACAGTACTAAGGCTAGGGCTGACCCTAACCTGTCCATGGCTTGTCAAGATAGGGCCGGGTTGACCCTAGCTTGCCCGGTTGACATCTCTAGATGTAACCAAAGCAGAAGAGAAACCAGTTGAAAAACCGATATAGATTTTGCAAAACAAGCGTAGTTTTGATATTTTCAAAGATGATGAAGAGGAGGAGAATTTCTGGGAAGTGCATGCGAAAAAGATGAGGTTGGCTGAAAGGGCAACAATGAAGAAAGAAAATGACAGTGATGCTTCCGAAGATGAAGAGCCTGCTGTGTTTTTTGGGTATCGAAGTGATATAGAATTTTCTCTAAGAGTGATGATTGAGGATTTTCGCGAAGATGAGAGATTTGGAATTAATGATGTAGTGTTGTCCTAAAAGACCGATTCCGAAGCGGACGATGAAGATGAAGACGAGGAGGAAGAGTGGTCTGATGAGGAGGAAGATGAATCTGATGATTCTGATTCCGAGTGATGGGTATTACAATGAGTAAGCCTTATCGACATTTGAATTCTTCTGTAGAGAGATGGTGGATTTTTGGGTAAGTGCTCGAATGGAAATGATGACATAATGTTATGAAATGGCTATTATCAAAGTACAGAGAATAATTCGAATGGAGAGGGGTCTAATGCAAATGGTAAGTCACTGAATCATGTTTTCTTTTTTGGTTCTGGCACTGAAAATGCAGGGGAATGTTATGTTTTTTTTTGTTTTTTTTTTCTTTTTGATATTTAGATTTTTTGTGGGTAAGATGGTGAAATACTTGTAAATGGGTATGTTTAAGTTTATGAACATGTAAATGTTGCTCAACACTGAATGAACAGAACGGTTGTGACTTTTTTAAATGCATTATGACGAAGTCAGCTTATTTATATTTTCCAATGATTTTGCGTCCATAACGTTGAAGATGAAGGGTGTATTGTAAAAACTAAAACTACAATCAAAGAACTGGATCATGTACAAGACTAATATGGTAAGATGTATTGAAAACAAATGCATACTGACAACAAGTCCCTTTTAGTGTTTTTCTATCCAGTCTAATTCACTTGATAGAGAGGCATATACAAACCTAGTCTTAATCTACAATCTGGCAAAGGGACAAATTACGAACATCCATATACGTTTGATATTTATATCTTCTGTCATGAATACTACTTGGTGGAGTGATGAGTGCCAAATAATGTATATTTTTATCCCTTTTTGTTGGCATTTAACTCATCTTTTGTGCATTAATTCTACATTTTATCCCATATTCTGTATTTTCATTGTTTTCAAGAATAAATATTTTTCTTACTTAATTTTGCATTTTTAGGTAATAAATAAAGTCTGGATGACTTGCGGAGCGGAATAGAGCAGAAAAGTAGTGAAAAGCCGGGAGGAATTACGCAAGGAAGCCGCAAAGAATGGAGCGCACGTCCAAAAAGCTGGAAATGGGCTCAAGAAGGAAGAATTGTTCTTAAAGAAGATATGGGCTTGGCATACCCAAGGCCCAAAACCCTTACCCAAACCCATTTTCTATAACCAAAACCGCCTCCATTCTCAGCCGTCGGATTGGATCCATCTCATCATCCGATGGTCGCTCCTTCATCGCGCATCAAAATCTGAAGTTCCTATCAAACACCATAGGGCCTAAATTCCAAGCCTTCAGATTAGATTGTAGTTGAATCCAACGATCGCTTCTTTGCCTGCGCATCAAACCCAGATACTTCCGCTTAACACTACAACACCTAACTCCATCTGGCGCCGTTAGTTTCGTTGTATATCTGCATCCAACGGTCGCTGCCAGCATCTTCACTTTTATCCGTTAGATCAATCTTCATCTCCACACCCCACGGCTAAGCATCGCAAGACATCGAAATCTGATGAGCCCGCCTCACACTAGAACAACCTAACCCTATACCCATCAAACCAAACATACCTTACCCAAATTCTCATCTTCCTCCTTCGAGCAGTCGAGCTCTGCTCCTGCCATGTCCGCCACCTTACCCTGCCCCGCTCAACCACCACCTCAACCACCACCATCTCCTCTCAAATCAACCAAACACCATAACCCATCTCCACTACCATCATTACAACCTATCTAGCCACCTAATTTCCCATTTTTATACACGTTTTTCTCAAAACCCTAACGTGTGAAAAATTGGTAAATTAGGTGAGTTAGGAGAGCAATTGGAGGCGTGGGAAGCATCAGAAGACCGTAAGGAAGCATGGGTGAGAGCTATCAAGAGTTTGCAGTGATTAGGTAAACCTAATTTCTATTTCTTATAAACCCTAATTTCATAATTTGGGGATAATTGGGGGAACATGATTGTACGTCTAATTGAAGCATGGGTTGGTTGATTGGGTTGTTATCAGAAGGTTAGGTGAACCAATTTTGGGTTTAATTGTATTTTTTTACAAACCCTAATTTTGCTGTTAATTGGGGATTTTTTGGGATTTCCATTGTATGTATAAATAGATACTGTGGGTGTGATGTAAAAGACTTATGATGGGTTAGCCAGCTTCACTCTTGTAGAGAACTGGACTAGCCAGTTTCTCATTTGTTTCATGTTTACACTGTTGGTTCATATGTTTATCATGTTTTTGTATTTGCTCACCATATGTGTGTTGTTTGAATTATCTTGTATGATGAATGTTAATGTTGTTTATATGTTGAGCATGAGCTAAATTGTTGCAGCTGAGGTTTAGATGAAACCTCAGTGCACTGTCTGATAGTGGAATGCTAGGTTAGAGCCTTAGGATGCATTGTTTTGATTGAGCAATGGGAGAAATTAGTGCTCATAGCAAGCTAATTCTCTTTCCATTCCATTTGTATGCTTAAGATCCTAATTTCAACCTAGAATTGCATTGTTTGGCTAGGACACAAAGGTGGATTCTAAGCCTTGGCTTAGCCACAAATCCTTTACAATCACTTATAAATTCAATTCTGTTTTGCCCCCTGCTCAGCTAAATTTCTTAGCTATCTTGCTGTTTATTTCTTGTATTTTGAAGCTTGCTGTGCACTGAAATCAGTGCACTGCCTTCCCTGCCCTTGGCTCATAGCCTTGGTTCCTTGTTGTTTTACCATCTCTGTTTCACTGTCACTGCAACCTTGTGACCTTGCATTTAGTTTTGCATCAATTATCAGCATAGTGAAACTTCAACTATACACCCCAAGTCCCTGTGGAGATGACCTGTTCTTGCACATACACACTACAATGACAACTGTGCAATTGCAGTTTAACATGTAGGCCTTCTTATCCTTTGTCTTATTTTCTTACTCCTTTAAATGCCTACCAGAAATTTGATACTAAAAGTGATAAAGGTATCTTCCTTGGCTATGCCTCTGATAGTCGTGGTTATGGAACCTTTGGGTTCAAATACATTAGGCGTCTCTGCCCCGACCTTAATGCATGATATGTCTTCTAGTATTCCATGTGATGTTTCCCCTGATGTGCCGATACACGAGAATAAATCTGTTGATGATGTTGATAATTCTGATTGTGATCTTGCCAATTTGATTGATGATTTTGAGCATGATGTGACATGTGTAGATGAGTTAGAAGATTTTGATTTGATTGATAATGATATGCCTATTCTTCTACCTAAGTCACAATCTGATGGCCTTCCACCCAACCTAGATTTGGTTTGTACCCATATTGTCAAACCGATTTTTCTGAAAATTCCTAATCTAGGATTGGAACTGTGTGCCTCCCAAGTCCTCTTGGACTATTTTGTTTCAAAATATAACACTTTTAAAGAGCCACAATTGGAATGCATTTCTTTGCCCATCCCGAACAAAGTCCATTTTCAGTTAGACCTTGTGAATCCTGCACCCCTAAAATTGTTAGATTTTGTGCTTAAAAGTGAACCTGTTGAAAAATTTTGGTTTAGGGGTGATTCATTCGGTTTTTCACTCTCACTCCCATTTAAGTCCAATTTTAGTGTTTTGAAACTTTCTATGTCTCTACACTTTTTCTTTTGGGTTGATCCTCAACTCTTTAGATTGTTGGTGTATGGTGAATTTTTTTGTATATAATCAAGTAGATAAATTTTAAAAACTTTTTTTTTTTTCCATTTGTATATATTTTGCTAATCCAATATGATCTCGGCTGAAATATGTTGGATTTTTTGCCTTGAATAACGGAGTTTTAATTCTGCTTTCGCCGAAATCGGGTATTCTCTCTCCTTTTACTCTACTCAGCATGTCCCTTTCCATATGTTGCATTTTAATTCTTTCCATATTTTGAAACATTGAGGACAATGTTTAGTTTAGGTTTGGGGGTATAGAGTAGATACCATGATAATTTGCCATAATTGAAAACGAACTCCTTCTTCTTTTTGAAAAAATTGAAAAATTCCAAAAAAAATTAAAAAAATGAAAAATCATAAAAAATGGAGCTCATTTACCTTGAAATGTTGACTCTTGTGCAAATATGTAATTATTAGGAGTCTTAGTCTAGATATTTAGGCACCCTGATTCTAGCACAATTCACATAGTGATAAGAAATTTGCACGCGCACGATCTACCAATACATGTATGGCCTCGATCTTCAAGGTGTTTGATAGGAAGTTACGATTGCCAATCACTTTAGAATACTGAACGAAACTTGACTAGCTTGTTCTTTGGTTGGTTGGGATAGAAGGTGGAGGTTACATTAAGAAAGACAACCATCGAATTTAACTGGGTGCATCAAAAAGGGCTACCTCTTGCAAAGTGTCATGTAATCTTTTGTTTCCTTTTGTATATGTATCAAAAGTGTTTCCGTAGTTAAAAAAAAAAAAAAAAAATCATCAAGTATTTATCAATTCCATTCTCTCTTGTTCCAAAAATAAAAAGAGAATAGTCAATGTAAATAAGAGTCATGTAAATAGTCATTTTGTTGTTTTATTGTAATAAGCAAGGAGGGTGTATGCCATTGATGTACAACGCGAGTAATTGTGAAATACCTCCAACTCATTCACAATTCTCGTAAAGTCCGGACAGCTAGCTAGATTTCGACCTCAGTTCTTAGCCTGAGAAACTATCTCTTGGTGATTAGTAGTCATAACTTCAGATCTTTCTTTACACATGTGTAGATACACTTTACACTCTTATCACATGTCTTTTTTTGTTATCAGTGCTAGGATTGTGCCTTTGACAGCTAGATTGACATCTCCATTTTGCTGTGAGCTAAAACTGTTTTGCACATGTCACATTTGATGGAATCTGAGCTTATATTTTGACCTAGAACTTTGTAGGTACGTTCTAAGCAAACCTTCACGAGACTTCAACTCGTCCACTAGGGACACTTAGTGGTTTAAAAGGCTTAGTGCATACGCTAAATGCATTCGAGAGACCAGCGACAGTGGTATAGGTAGGATTTCCTTAGTTTTGTTTTACTTGAGGACAAGTAAAATTCAGGTTTGGGGGTATTTGATGAGTGCCAAATATTGTATATATTTATCCCTTTTTATTGGCATTTAACTCATCTTTTGTGCATTAATTCTACATTTTATCCCATATTCCGTATTTTCATTGTTTTCAAGAATAAATATTTTTCTTACTTAATTTTGCATTTTTAGGTAATAAATAAAGTCTGGATAACTTGCGGAGCAGAAAAGAGCTGAAGAGTGGTGAAAAGCCGGAAGAAATTACGCAAGGAAGCCGCAAAGAATGGAGCGCACGTCCAAAAAGCTAGGAATGGGCTCAAGAAGGAAGAATTGTTCTTAAAGAAGATATGGGCTTGGCATACCCAAGGCCCAAAACCCTTACCCAAACCCATTTTCTATAACCAAAACCGCCTCCATCTTCAGCCGTCGGATTGGATCCATCTCATCATCCGATGGTCGCTCCTTCATCGCGCATCAAAATCTGAAGCTCCTATCAAACACCATAGGGCCTAAATTCCAAGCCTTCAGATTAGATTGTAGTTGAATCCAACGATCGCTTCTTTGCCTGCGCATCAAACCCAGATACTTCCGCTTAACACTACAACACCTAACTCCATCTGGCGCCGTTAGTTTCGTTGTATATCTGCATCCAACGGTCGCTGCCAGCATCTTCACTTTTATCCGTTAGATCAATCTTCATCTCCACACCCCACGGCTAAGCATCGCAAGACATCGAAATCTGATGAGCCCGCCTCACACTAGAACAACCTAACGCTATACCCATCAAACCAAACAGACCTTACCCAAATTCTCATCTTCCTCCTTCGAGCAGTCGAGCTCTGCTCCTGCCATGTCCGCCACCTTACCCTGCCCCGCTCAACCACCACCTCAACCACCACCATCTCCTCTCAAATCAACCAAACACCATAACCCATCTCCACTACCATCATTACAACCTATCTAGCCACCTAATTTCCCATTTTTATACACGTTTTTCTCAAAACCCTAACGTGTGAAAAATTGGTAAATTAGGTGAGTTAGGAGAGCAATTGGAGGCGTGGGAAGCATCAGAAGACCGTAAGGAAGCATGGGTGAGAGCTATCAAGAGTTTGCAGTGATTAGGTAAACCTAATTTCTATTTCTTATAAACCCTAATTTCATAATTTGGGGATAATTGGGGGAACATGATTGTACGTCTAATTGAAGCATGGGTTGGTTGATTGGGTTGTTATCAGAAGGTTAGGTGAACCAATTTTGGGTTTAATTGTATTTTTTTTACAAACCCTAATTTTGCTGTTAATTGGGGATTTTTTGGGATTTCCATTGTATGTATAAATAGATACTGTGGATGTGATGTAAAAGACTTATGCTGGGTTAGCCAGCTTCACTCTTGTAGAGAACTGGACTAGCCAGTTTCTCATTTGTTTCATGTTTACACTGTTGGTTCATATGTTTATCATGTTTTTGTATTTGCTCACCATATGTGTGTTGTTTGAATTATCTTGTATGATGAATGTTAATGTTGGTTCATATGTTCATGAATGTTGATGAATGTTAATGTTGTTTATATGTTGAGCATGAGCTAAATTGTTGCAGCTGAGGTTTAGATGAAACCTCAGTGCACTGTCTGATAGTGGAATGCTAGGTTAGAGCCTTAGGATGCATTGTTTTGATTGAGCAATGGGAGAAATTAGTGCTCATAGCAAGCTAATTCTCTTTCCATTCCATTTGTATGCTTAAGATCCTAATTTCAACCTAGAATTGCATTGTTTGGCTAGGACACAAAGGTGGATGCTAATCCTTGGCTTAGCCACAAATCCTTTACAATCACTTATAAATTCAATTTTTTTTTGCCCCCTGCTCAGCTAAATTTCTTAGCTATCTTGCTGTTTATTTCTTGTATTTTGAAGCTTGCTGTGCACTGAAATCAGTGCACTGCCTTCCCTGCCCTTGGCTCATAGCCTTGGTTCCTTGTTGTTTTACCATCTCTGTTTCACTGTCATTGCAACCTTGTGACCTTGCATTTAGTTTTGCATCAATTATCAGCATAGTGAAACTTCAACTATACACCCCAAGTCCCTGTGGAGATGACCTGTTCTTGCACATACACACTACAATGACAACTGTGCACTTGCAGTTTAACATGTAGGCCTTCTTATCCTTTGTCTTATTTTCTTACTCCTTTAAATGCCTACCAAGTTTTTGGCGCCGCTGCCGGGGACTTGGCATTGTGTGGTTGCTGTTTTTCCTTGCTTTCTTTTGCTGCTATTCACTTGCATATCTTGCATTTAGTATAATCATTTAGTGTAAGCATTTATCTCATCATAACTTGCATTCATTACTGCATATTCATCTTTGCATTGCATACTCATTGCATCTTGCTGTCCTGATTGCATATCATATTTGCATATTAGTCATCTTTACATTCTTGCAGTCAATCTTGCATTACAGTTCTTGTTCACTGCCTTTCTTTGCTGTCCTTGACATTTTTGTTGAGTGACCAGGTACTGTGACCTTGCTGTGAGGCTGAGAACAAACCTCTGGTGCTGTTGTGCTGCTGTGAAGCCCAAATAGAGCTGCTGCTGTGCCTCAGCTGTTGCTGCTGTGCAAAGGCAAGCTGCTGCTACCTCCTGCTGGTGCCAGGCCAAATCTGCTGCAACCCCTGCTGCCTGGTGCTAAATTGAGCCATCAAGCCCAACTGGGCCTGCTGAAGTTGCTTCCAAGCTTAACAAGTTGAGCCAAGCCCAACTGGGCCTGAACAAAGACAAAAGCTTAGGATGATCCAAAGCCCAACTGGGCTTTTGCAACCAAACTGAACAGCTGGGCTGTGCTTCAAAGGTAAGCCTAAACCCATTAAGAGAACCCAACCTGTGGGCTTCCATTTTTAATTTGTGGGCTTGTAATAATTTTTTCCATTTTTTTGTTGGGCTTGTAATTTAAGTTAACTTTTGGGTTTGTATTTGAGCTTAACTGTGGGATTGTCCCTATCAAAATTTTGGGTTTCAAAAACCCAACAAACAACCTAAACAAGGTTAACTGAACCTACCAACTCAGCTGGGCTTCATTAGTTTCTGGGCTTGCTGAAGTCGTTAGTGGGCCGTGTACCCAAACTCTAGGCCGAAAGTTGGGCTCTGTTTCACAACATTTCCCAAAACCCATTGCCTCACCAAAGCACAACCAAAACAGTGGGCTTATCCCAATAAGAATCAAATTTTTAATCCCATAAAAACCAAAGTTTTCAAAACCATAAAAACCAAATGTTTCCCATCAAAAACCAAATGTTTTTCATTCCCATCAAAACCAAAATTTTCCCATAAAAAACCAAATTTTTGAAAACCCATTAAAACCAAATAGTGGGCTTTGTATCTTTTCAATATGGGCCAACCTCGTGCTCTCCATGAATACATGTATCCCACAATAAAAATTCCATTATCATGTATTGTCTTACCTCAAACCAATAACCCTTTTAAAATAAATGCAAGCATGATACAAATACTTCCTATATTTCGAGGGTTCGATTCTGAGAACCCCTATACTCATGTAAGAGAGTTTGAACAAATTTGTCGGACTATGCAACCTGATCATATGTCCGAAGACTCTCTGAAATTGCGTTTGTTTACATTTTCTCTAAAGGAAAGGGCCAAAACATGGTTTTACGGTTTGAGACCACAATCAATCAACACTTGGGACCAACTCACAGATCTATTTTTCAAAAAATTCTTTCCACATCATAGGACCATCGCTATTCGTCAAAGTATCAATTGTTTTGTCCAATTGGATGAGGAAACTGTTTTTCACTATTTTGAACGTTTTAATGATTTGTTGAGCGAATGTACGCACCATGGATTTGAGAAGTGGAGACTTGTCGTCATCCTCTATGAGGGACTAGACTTTAAATCTCGAACCATGGTTGAGTCTATGTGTAATGGTAAATTTCTTGATAAATCTGTGGATGATGCATGGAAATTTTTAGCTGAGATTGCAGAGAAAACCCATCAATGGGAATCCGTTAGGGAAACAGGAACAACACCACATGATATGAGTCACCCCCATGAATTAGAGTTTTATTCTTGTAATAGCTCCGACCTTAGGATTGAAAATTATCCTAGATTGCAAAATTCCTATCATGATGATGATGATGATTATGATGTTATGTTAGAAGAACATGTCTATACTAAAAATGTTATGGAACCTTTGGGTTCAAATACATTAGGCTTCTCTGCCCCGACCTTAATGCATGATAGTTCTTCTAGTATTCCATGTGATGTTTCCCCTGATGTGCCGATACACGAGAATAAATCTGTTGATGATGTTGATAATTCTGATTGTGATCTTGCCAATGTGATTGATGATTGTGAGCATGATGTGACATGTGTAGATGAGTTAGGAGATTTTGATTTGATTGATAATGATATGCCTATTCTTCTACCTAAGTCACAATCTGATGGCCTTCCACCCAACCTAGATTTGGTTTGTACCAATATTGTCAAACCGATTTTTCTGAAAATTCCCAATCTAGGATTGGAAAATTCCCAATCTAGGATTGGAACTGCTGCTGCTACTACCTGCTGTGCATTGCTTCTGCTACTGCTGAAGCCCAGATTAATTACAAAAGCCCACTGTGGACTTAATCAAAGCCCAGGTGAAAAGCTAGAGCCCAATTCTCAATTCACAGTCACTGTTAGTCCAAGGCCCAAAAGACCAAAAGCCCAGGTTTAATCCCAAGCTCAGTTCACTACACTGAGCCCAAGCCTAAGTTCAAGGCAAAGCCTAGTTCACTGCTAGGACAAAAGGTCAAGCCCAGTCCATTATAACTGTTAAGCCCAATTCACAGTTGAACTGTTGAGCCCAAAGCTCAAATCAGTTCACATTACAGAGCCCAATTCATTCAAAGGGCATTCAAACCCATTAGTACTCAAAGCCCAATTTAAGCCAAAAGGCTTCATAGCCCAATAGCAACTAGAACCCAAAATAGTTAGAACACTACAAAACACACCCGATCTCTGTGGATCGACCCGTACTTGCACGAGCTACAACTGACGACCGTGCACTTGCGGTATTACTGTAGGCCCCCGTTTTTATTGCGCTTAATTTTATACATATCTCCGGGCCCACCAAGTTTTTGGCGCCGCTGCCGGGGATAATTTCTATACCCTTTTAGAAGCCTGCCAAGTTTTTGGCGCCGCTGCCGGGGATTGGTGCTGTGTTTTTCTGTGTTTTTTCTTAGCTATTTTTGCATTTCACTGCATAGCATTTGCATCTGCATCTGCTTCACTTCATTTGCTGTTGGACCTGCTGTTCTGAACCTGTTTTTCCTCTGCTGGGACGCCACCAAGGAAAAGAACCAAAGCCCAACTGGGTTTTTGCAACAATATCAGAGCAGCTGGGCTGTGCTAAAAAGGTAAACCCATTTAAGAGAACCCGAATTGTGGGCTTCCAATTTTTAATTGTGGGCTTGTAATATTAAAGCCAATTTTTGGGCTTTTTATTTTCTGTTGGGTTTGTAATTAATTTTTGTGGGCTTGTTTGTTTAATTTGTGGGCTTGTATTTATTTTTTGTGAGCTTGTTTAATTTGGACTTGTATTTTGTATTCTGGGTTTTTAAACCCAGCTGAGCTTGTAACCGATCACGCTAGGTTAACTCGTTAGTGGGCCGAGTACCCAAATTCTAGGCCGAGATTTTGGACTCAGTTTCACCAAACGTTTTCAAACCAGCTGAGCCAAAACAAACACAAAACCAACAGTGGGCTTGCTCCCATTCAAAAAACCAAATTTTATTTTCTTTTAAAAAAAAAAAAAAAAAAAAATCTCTCCCATCAACAAACCAAAATTTTCTTTTGCTCCCAAATTTTAAAACCAAATTTCTACTTTGCTCCCATTTTTAAACCAAATTTTCTTTTTCAAATATATCCCATCAAAACCAAAATTTTCCCATAAAAAACCAAATTTTTGAAAACCCATTAAAACCAAATAGTGGGCTTTGTGTCTTTTCAATATGGGCCAACCTCGTGCTCTCCATGAATACATGTATCCGACAATAAAAATTCCATTATCATGTATTGTATTACCTCAAACCAATAACCCTTTTAAAATAAATGCAAGCATGATACAAATACTTCCTATATTTCGAGGGTTCGATTCTGAGAACCCCTATACTCATGTAAGAGAGTTTGAACAAATTTGTCGGACTATGCAACCTGATCATATGTCCGAAGACTCTCTGAAATTGTGTTTGTTTACATTTTCTTTAAAGGAAAGGGCCAAAACATGGTTTTACGGTTTGAGACCACAATCAATCAACACTTGGGACCAACTCACAGATCTATTTTTCAAAAAATTCTTTCCACATCATAGGACCATCGCTATTCGTCAAAGTATCAATTGTTTTGTCCAATTGGATGAGGAAACTGTTTTTCACTATTTCGAACGTTTTAATGATTTGTTGAGCGAATGTCCGCACCATGGATTTGAGAAGTGGAGACTTGTCGTCATCCTCTATGAGGGACTAGACTTTAAATCTCGAACCATGGTTGAGTCTATGTGTAATGGTGAGTTTATTGATAAATCTGTGGATGATGCATGGAATTTTTTAGCCGAGATTGCAGAGAAAACCCATCAATGGGAATCCGTTAGGGAAACAGGAACAACACCACATGATATGAGTCACCCCCATGAATTAGAGTTTTATTCTTGTAATAGCTCCGACCTTAGGATTGAAAATTATCCTAGATTGCAAAATCCCTATCATCATGATGATGATGATTATGATGTTATGTTAGAAGAACATGTCTATACTGAAAATGTTATGGAACCTTTGGGTTCAAATACATTAGGCGTCTCTGCCCCGACCTTAATGCATGATATGTCTTCTAGTATTCCATGTGATGTTTCCCCTGATGTGCCGATACACGAGAATAAATCTGTTGATGATGTTGATAATTCTGATTGTGATCTTGCCAATTTGATTGATGATTGTGAGCATGATGTGACATGTGTAGATGAGTTAGAAGATTTTGATTTGATTGATAATGATATGCCTATTCTTCTACCTAAGTCACAATCTGATGGCCTTCCACCCAACCTAGATTTGGTTTGTACCCATATTGTCAAACCGATTTTTCTGAAAATTCCTAATCTAGGATTGGAACTGTGTGCCTCCCAAGTCCTCTTGGACTATTTTGTTTCAAAATATAACACTTTTAAAGAGCCACAATTGGAATGCATTTCTTTGCCCATCCCGAACAAAGTCCATTTTCAGTTAGACCTTGTGAATCCTGCACCCCTAAAATTGTTAGATTTTGTGCTTAAAAGTGAACCTGTTGAAAAATTTTGGTTTAGGGGTGATTCATTCGGTTTTTCACTCTCACTCCCATTTAAGTCCAATTTTAGTGTTTTGAAACTTTCTATGTCTCTACACTTTTTCTTTTGGGTTGATCCTCAACTCTTTAAATTGTTGGTGTATGGTGAATTTTTTTGTATATAATCAAGTAGATAAATTTTAAAAACTTTTTTTTCCATTTGTATATATTTTGCTAATCCAATATGATCTCGGCTGAAATATGTTGGATTTTTTTCCTTGAATAACGGAGTTTTAATTCTGCTTTCGCCGAAATCGGGTATTCTCTCTCCTTTTACTCTACTCAGCATGTCCCTTTCCATATGTTGCATTTTAATTCTTTCCATATTTTGAAACATTGAGGACAATGTTTAGTTTAGGTTTGGGGGTATAGAGTGGATACCATGATAATATGCTATAATTGAAAACGAACTCCTTCTTCTTTTGAAAAAATCGAAAAAATTATAAAAAATTAAAAAATTGAAAAAAACATAAAAATGGAGCTCATTTACCTTGAAATGTTGACTCTTGTGCAAATATGTAATTATTAGGAGTCTTAGTCTAGATATTTAGGCACCCTGATTCTAGCACAATTCACATAGTGATAAGAAATTTGCACGCGCACGATCTACCAATACATGTATGGCCTCGATCTTCAAGGTGTTTGATAGGAAGTTACGATTGCCAATCACTTTAGAATACTAAACGAAACTTGACTAGCTTGTTCTTTGGTTGGTTGGGATAGAAGGTGGAGGTTACATTAAGAAAGACAACCATCGAATTTAACTGGGTGCATCAAAAAGGGCTACCTCTTGCAAAGTGTCATGTAATCTTTTGTTTCCTTTTGTATATGTATCAAAAGTGTCTCCTTCAAAAAAAAAAAAATAATATATATATATATATATATATATATATATATATATATATATATATATATATATATATATCAGAAAAATACAAAAAAATCAAGTACTTATCAATTCCATCATCTCTTGTTCCAAAAATAAAAAGAGAATAGTCAATGTAAATAAGAGTCATGTAAAGAGTCATCTTTTGTTGTTTCATTGTAATAAGCAAGGAGGGTGTATGCCATTGATGTACAACGCGAGTAATTGTGAAATACCTCCAACTCATTCACAATTCTCGTAAAGTCCGGACAGCTAGCTAGATTTCGACCTCAGTTCTTAGCCTGAGAAACTATCTCTTGGTGATTAGTAGTCATAACTTCAGATCTTTCTTTACACATGTGTAGATACACTTTACACTCTTATCACATGTCTTTTTTTGTTATCAGTGCTAGGATTGTGCCTTCGATAGCTAGATTGACATCTCCATTTTGCTGTGAGCTTAAACTGTTTTGCACATGTCACATTTGATGGAATCTGAGCTTATATTTTGACCTAGAACTTTGTAGGTACGTTCTAAGCAAACCTTCACGAGACTTCAACTCGTCCACTAGGGACACTTAGTGGTTTAAAAGGCTTAGTGCATACGCTAAATGCATTCGAGAGACCAGCGACAGTGGTATAGTTAGGATTTCCTTAGTTTTGTTTTACTTGAGGACAAGTAAAATTCAGGTTTGGGGGTATTTGATGAGTGCCTAATATTATATATATTTATCCCTTTTTGTTGGCATTTAACTCATCTTTTGCGCAATAATTCTACATTTTATCCCATATTCTGTATTTTCATTGTTTTCAAGAATAAATATTTTTCTTAATTAATTTTGCATTTTTAGGTAATAAATAAAGTCTGGATAACTTGCGGAGCGGAAAAGAGTTGAAGAGTAGTGAAAAGCCGGAAGAAATTACGCAAGGAAGCCGCAAAGAATGGTGTGCATAAGCCCAAAAGACTAGAAATGGGCTCAAGAAGGAAGAATTGTTCTTAAAGAAGATATGGGCTTGGCATACCCAAGGCCCAAAACCCTTACCCAAACCCATTTTCTATATCCATACCCGCCTCCATTCTCAGCCGTTAGATTGGATCCATCTCATCATCCAATGGTCGCTTCTTCATCGTGCATCAAAATCTGAAGCTCCTGCAAAACACCATAGTGCCTAAATTCCAAGCCTTCAGATTAGATTGTAGTTGAATCCAACGATCGCTTCTTTGCCTGCGCATCAAACCCAGATACTTCCGCTTAACACTACAACACCTAACTCCATCTGGCGCCGTTAGTTTCGTTGTATATCTGCATCCAACGGTCGCTGCCAGCATCTTCACTTTTATCCGTTAGATCAATCTTCATCTCCACACCCCACGGCTAAGCATCGCAAGACATCGAAATTTGATGAAACTGCCTCACACCCAAACATTAATTACCCTATACCCCAAAAGAGAGAACCCTAACCCAAATCATTTCTCCTCCTTCTTTCTTCTTCTTTCTCCCGACCTGCTACCACCTTTCCCGACTGCAACTCCATCATCCATCGCTCCTGTCACCACCATCTCTACCACCAACTCCTCTGTCTCAATCACCTATACATCCCCCTACTCTCTAGCCATCTATTACATCAGCCCATCACCCCTTTTTCTCGCTGGAACCCTAGGCGTGAAGAGTTGATGAAATAGATGAGGCTATAGATTGAAATTGAGGGCAGAGAAGGATCGAGAGAGAAGAGAAGAGGCATGGGTCACCACCAATTCAGCGGATTTGGTGAGCAATTTCGGAATTGAAAATACCTAATTTTAATTTTAGGGTTTGTAAATTGTTGGGGCTTTTCAAGTATAAATAGCTCATGGTGTAGAGGATGAAGGGTATCTCTGGACTAGCCAGTGTATCCCCATGAGGGCTGGACTAGCCAGTTCCTCTTGGGTAGATTTTTCTTCCCTGTTTTGTATTTGTAGATTTAATTTTAATTTTCAATTTTAATTCCAAATTCAGTTTTAGTTTATCTTGTTTCTATTCAGTTTGTTTTATGTTTTAATTCACATTTCATTCTAGTTCACATGTTAGTTTGTAGTTCTCTGTTTAGTAAATGTTTTTTTTTGTTGCTGTTATGTGAGCTCACATGTGTATGTGTATAGCTAGGCTGAGATGATGCCTTAAGTCACTGTTAGTGGTGGAATGTTAGGTTATAATTCATGTAAATAGAATTGATTGAGAAATGGAGGAAATTAGTGCTCAACTGTGCTTGTGATTGATTGTGCTGTCAAAAGACAGTCAATGCTAGGAGTAAACAGTTGAGCAAGCTTTTTATCTTTCCATTCCATTTATGTACGCCCTGGAACATAGGCAGGCTTGAACCTTAACCTAGATCCATTAAGGACAGGGATTTAACATAGAATTACACTATCTGGCTAGGTCACAAGGTGGATTCATAACCTAGTTGTGTTGTTTCTCTGTTTTGTATCTGTAGTTTTGCTCCCCTGCCATTGCCCTTGGCTTAGGCCTTGGTTTGCAACTGTCTTGATTTATCACTACCACATTGCCACTACCATACCATTGTATATGCCACTGTCACCTTTAACTCACCTTGTATAGGCCCTGTTTTGCTCTCTTTGCTTCATTGTGTCATTGTCACTCATTGCATTTAGATTAACTAGCTTAGGAATGCTTCAATACACCCCAAGTCCCTGTGGAATGACCCTGTCTTGCACACATTACTACAATTTGACCCTGTGCACTTGCAGGTATCACTGTAGGCATCCATTTATTGTCTTATTTTCACATCTTTAAATGCCTACCAAGTTTTTGGCGCCGCTGCCGGGGACTTGGCGCTGTGTGTTGATTTGTTCTTTGTTGTTTTGTTGCATTCACTTTCATCTTCATATTTGCATCATAGTTCATTGCATTTGCATCTTTCCCTGCATTGCATACTCATTTGCATATTGTTCACTTACATTCCTGCATTATAGCTTGCATCTTTACTCACTTTCTGCTTTGAGCCAGCAGGTACCTGCCTATCCTGCTGCTTTTGTTGTGGAGCTGCTGCTGCTGCTGCTCCTGTGCTTGCTGTACTCCTGCTCTCCTGCTCTCCTGCTGAGCTGCTGTGCTTGTGCTGCTGTGGTGCTCCTGCTTGTGCCAGGCCAAGACTGTTGCTGAGCTGCTGTGGCCCATGTTGCTGCCTGTTGCTGCTAACTGCTGCTGCCTTCTACACCTGTTGCTCTGCTGTGGCCCTGTGAACCTGCAAAGCCTGCTGTTGTGCTGTTTCTGCTGCTGCTGATCTGCTCCTGCTGCTAGGCCTGAAGTGGTGCTACTGCCATTCATAAGCCAAGCCCAACTGGGCCTTGAGTATTGAAGCCAAAGCTTAGGATGATCCAAAGCCCAACTGGGCTTTTGCAACCAAACTGAGCAGCTGGGCTGTGCTTAAGCAAGTAAGCCTAAACCCATTAAGAGAACCCAACCTGTGGGCTTCCATTTTTAATTTGTGGGCTTGTAATAATTTTTTCCATTTTTCTGTTGGGTTTGTAATTAATTTCTTGTGGGCTTGTTTGTTTAATTTCTTGTGGGCTTGTGGTTTTAGATTGATTTGGGCCTGTTGTTTGAATTAAAGAAAACTAAACTTTTGGAAGCCCAGTTGGGCCTCATATTTTAGTTAGTAGCTAGCCAAAGCCCAACTAAATTTCTGGGACTGTGGGCTTAACATCCATTTGAAAACAAAACATTTACACTGTGGGCTTGACCCAAAAACAGAAAACGTTTTCAAAAGCCCAGTTGGGCCTCGACCTTTGGCTATTTAAGAGCCCAAATTTCAAATTGTTACCTGGGCTTGTTTCTGAACTGTGGGCCTGAACCAAAGTTCAAGTGGGCCAAAATTTCAAAATTCCAAAAACCAACAGTGAGCTTTACTCGCCAGCAGTGGGCCTGTTTTTCAAAAACGTAGCTGGGCTTCGCAAAACCCAACAGTGGGCTTGGTCTCCTTATCCCATTAAAAACCAAATGTTTTTTTCCCATAAAAACCAAAGTTTTCCAAATGTTTCCCTAAAAACCAAAATTTTTCTTTTTCCCATCAAAACCAAATGTCTCCCGACAAAACCAAATTTTTCCAAAAGTCCAATCCCATTAAAAACCAAATTTTCTTGTAGATAGTTTCTTAGTTAAATCTTTTGTTTCTTTTGTATATATAGTGCTAATCCAATATGATCTCGGCTAAAAA
Source organism: Papaver somniferum (assembly GCF_003573695.1). Taxonomy (NCBI): domain Eukaryota; kingdom Viridiplantae; phylum Streptophyta; class Magnoliopsida; order Ranunculales; family Papaveraceae; genus Papaver; species Papaver somniferum. Next base: position 100,807 of record NW_020651082.1, on the reverse strand, counting down.
AATGTTGGATTTTTGCCTTGAATAATGGAGTTCTAATTTTGCTTTCGCCGAAATCGGGTATTCTCTTTCCTTTTTCTCTACTCAACATGATCCTCTTCATATGTTGTATTATAATTTTGTTCATATTTTGAAACATTGAGGACAATGTTTAGTTTAGGTTTGGGGGTGAAAAGTAGATACTTTGATAATATGTCATAATTGAAAACAAGAACTCCTTCTTTTTGAAAAAAAATGAAAAAATCAAAATAAAAAATTAAAAAATGATTAAAAAAAATCATAAAAATGGAGCTCATTTACCTTGAAATGTTGACTCTTGTGCAAATATGTAATTATTAGGAGTCTTAGTATAGATATTTAGGCACCCTGATTCTAGCACAATTCACATAGTGATAAGAAATTTGCACGCGCACGATCTACCAATACATGTATAGCCTCGATCTTCAAGGTGTTTGATAGGAAGTCACGATTGCCAATCACTTTAGAATACTGAACGAAACTTGACTAGCTTGTTCTTTGGTTGGTTGGGATAGAAGGTGGAGGTTACATTAAGAAAGACAACCATCGAATTTAACTGGGTGCATCAAAAAGGGCTACCTCTTGCAAAGTGTCATGTAATTTTTTGTTTCTTTTTCCTTATGTATCAAAAGTGTTTCCTTGTTTCAAAAAAAAAAAAAAAAATCAAGTATTTTTCAATTCCATCCTCTCTTGTTCCAAAAATAAAAGAGAGTAGTCAATGTAAATAAGAGTCATGTAAAGAGTCATCTTTTGTGTTTTATTGTAATAAGCAAGGAAGGGTGTATGCCATTGATGTACAACGCGAGTAATTGTGAAATACCTCCAACTCATTCACAATTCTCGTAAAGTCCGGACAGCTAGCTAGATTTCGACCTTGGTTCTTAGCCTGAGAAACTATCTCTTGGTGATTAGTAGTCATAACTTCAGATCTTTCTTTACACATGTGTAGATACACTTTACACTCTTATCACATGTCATTTTTTTGTTATCAGTGCTAGGATTGTGCCTTTGATAGCTAGATTGACATCTCCATTTTGCTGTGAGCTTAAACTGTTTTGCACATGTCACATTTGATGGAATCTGAGCTTATATTTTGACCTAGAACTTTGTAGGTACGTTCTAAGCAAACCTTCACGAGACTTCAACTCGTCCACTAGGGACACTTAGTGGTTTAAAAGGCTTAGTGCATACGCTAAATGCATTCGAGAGACCAGCGACAGTGGTATAGTTAGGATTTCCTTAGTTTTGTTTTACTTGAGGACAAGTAAAATTCAGGTTTGGGGGTATTTGATGAGTGCCAAATAATGTATATTTTTATCCCTTTTTGTTGGCATTTAACTCATCTTTTGTGCATTAATTCTACATTTTATCCCATATTCTGTATTTTCATTGTTTTCAAGAATAAATATTTTTCTTACTTAATTTTGCATTTTTAGGTAATAAATAAAGTCTGGATGACTTGCGGAGCGGAATAGAGCAGAAAAGTAGTGAAAAGCCGGGAGGAATTACGCAAGGAAGCCGCAAAGAATGGAGCGCACGTCCAAAAAGCTGGAAATGGGCTCAAGAAGGAAGAATTGTTCTTAAAGAAGATATGGGCTTGGCATACCCAAGGCCCAAAACCCTTACCCAAACCCATTTTCTATAACCAAAACCTCCTCCATTCTCAGCCGTCGGATTGGATCCATCTCATCATCCGATGGTCGCTCCTTCATCGCGCATCAAAATCTGAAGCTCCTATCAAACACCATAGGGCCTAAATTCCAAGCCTTCAGATTAGATTTTAGTTGAATCCAACGATCGCTTCTTTGCCTGCGCATCAAACCCAGATACTTCCGCTTAACACTACAACACCTAACTCCATCTGGCGCCGTTAGTTTCGTTGTATATCTGCATCCAACGGTCGCTGCCAGCATCTTCACTTTTATCCGTTAGATCAATCTTCATCTCCACACCCCACGGCTAAGCATCGCAAGACATCGAAATCTGATGAGCCCGCCTCACACTAGAACAACCTAACCCTATACCCATCAAACCAAACATACCTTACCCAAATTCTCATCTTCCTCCTTCGAGCAGTCGAGCTCTTCTCCTGCCATGTCCGCCACCTTACCCTGCCCCGCTCAACCACCACCTCAACCACCACCATCTCCTCTCAAATCAACCAAACACCATAACCCATCTCCACTACCATCATTACAACCTATCTAGCCACCTAATTTCCCATTTTTATACACGTTTTTCTCAAAACCCTAACGTGTGAAAAATTGGTAAATTAGGTGAGTTAGGAGAGCAATTGGAGGCGTGGGAAGCATCAGAAGACCGTAAGGAAGCATGGGTGAGAGCTATCAAGAGTTTGCAGTGATTAGGTAAACCTAATTTCTATTTCTTATAAACCCTAATTTCATAATTTGGGGATAATTGGGGGAACATGATTGTACGTCTAATTGAAGCATGGGTTGGTTGATTGGGTTGTTATCAGAAGGTTAGGTGAACCAATTTTGGGTTTAATTGTATTTTTTTTACAAACCCTAATTTTGCTGTTAATTGGGGATTTTTTGGGATTTCCATTGTATGTATAAATAGATACTGTGGGTGTGATGTAAAAGACTTATGCTGGGTTAGCCAGCTTCACTCTTGTAGAGAACTGGACTAGCCAGTTTCTCATTTGTTTCATGTTTACACTGTTGGTTCATATGTTTATCATGTTTTTGTATTTTCTCACCATATGTGTGTTGTTTGAATTATCTTGTATGATGAATGTTAATGTTGTTTATATGTTGAGCATGAGCTAAATTGTTGCAGCTGAGGTTTAGATGAAACCTCAGTGCACTGTCTGATAGTGGAATGCTAGGTTAGAGCCTTAGGATGCATTGTTTTGATTGAGCAATGGGAGAAATTAGTGCTCATAGCAAGCTAATTCTCTTTCCATTCCATTTGTATGCTTAGTGCACTGTTTTGATTGAGCAATGGGAGAAATTAGTGCTCATAGCAAGCTAATTCTCTTTCCATTCCATTTGTATGCTTAAGATCCTAATTTCAACCTAGAGTTGCATTGTTTGGCTAGGACACAAAGGTGGATTCTAAGCCTTGGCTTAGCCACAAATCCTTTACAATCACTTATAAATTCAATTCTGTTTTGCCCCCTGCTCAGCTAAATTTCTTAGCTATCTTGCTGTTTATTTCTTGTATTTTGAAGCTTGCTGTGCACTGAAATCAGTGCACTGCCTTCCCTGCCCTTGGCTCATAGCCTTGGTTCCTTGTTGTTTTACCATCTCTGTTTCACTGTCACTGCAACCTTGTGACCTTGCATTTAGTTTTGCATCAATTATCAGCATAGTGAAACTTCAACTATACACCCCAAGTCCCTGTGGAGATGACCTGTTCTTGCACATACACACTACAATGACAACTGTGCAATTGCAGTTTAACATGTAGGCCTTCTTATCCTTTGTCTTATTTTCTTACTCCTTTAAATGCCTACCAGAAATTTGATACTAAAAGTGATAAAGGTATCTTCCTTGGCTATGCCTCTGATAGTCGTGGTTATGGAACCTTTGGGTTCAAATACATTAGGCGTCTCTGCCCCGACCTTAATGCATGATATGTCTTCTAGTATTCCATGTGATGTTTCCCCTGATGTGCCGATACACGAGAATAAATCTGTTGATGATGTTGATAATTCTGATTGTGATCTTGCCAATTTGATTGATGATTTTGAGCATGATGTGACATGTGTAGATGAGTTAGAAGATTTTGATTTGATTGATAATGATATGCCTATTCTTCTACCTAAGTCACAATCTGATGGCCTTCCACCCAACCTAGATTTGGTTTGTACCCATATTGTCAAACCGATTTTTCTGAAAATTCCTAATCTAGGATTGGAACTGTGTGCCTCCCAAGTCCTCTTGGACTATTTTGTTTCAAAATATAACACTTTTAAAGAGCCACAATTGGAATGCATTTCTTTGCCCATCCCGAACAAAGTCCATTTTCAGTTAGACCTTGTGAATCCTGCACCCCTAAAATTGTTAGATTTTGTGCTTAAAAGTGAACCTGTTGAAAAATTTTGGTTTAGGGGTGATTCATTCGGTTTTTCACTCTCACTCCCATTTAAGTCCAATTTTAGTGTTTTGAAACTTTCTATGTCTCTACACTTTTTCTTTTGGGTTGATCCTCAACTCTTTAGACTTTTGGTGTATGGTGAATTTTTTGTATATAATCCAGTAGATAAAATTTCTTTAAAACCCTTTTGTTCCTTTTGTATATATTTTGCTAATCCAATATGATCTCGGCTGAAATATGTTGGATTTTTTTCCTTGAATAACGGAGTTTTAATTCTGCTTTCGCCGAAATCGGGTATTCTCTCTCCTTTTACTCTACTCAGCATGTCCCTTTCCATATGTTGCATTTTAATTCTTTCCATATTTTGAAACATTGAGGACAATGTTTAGTTTAGGTTTGGGGGTATAGAGTAGATACCATGATAATTTGCCATAATTGAAAACGAACTCCTTCTTCTTTTTGAAAAAATTGAAAAATTCCAAAAAAAATTGAAAAATCAAAATAAAAAAGTAAAAAATTAAAAAATCATAAAAATGGAGCTCATTTACCTTGAAATGTTGACTCTTGTGCAAATATGTAATTATTAGGAGTCTTAGTCTAGATATTTAGGCACCCTGATTCTAGCACAATTCACATAGTGATAAGAAATTTGCACGTGCACGATCTACCAATACATGTATAGCCTCGATCTTCAAGGTGTTTGATAGGAAGTTACGATTGCCAATCACTTTAGAATACTGAACGAAACTTGACTAGCTTGTTCTTTGGTTGGTTGGGATAGAAGGTGGAGGTTACATTAAGAAAGACAACCATCGAATTTAACTGGGTGCATCAAAAAGGGCTACCTCTTGCAAAGTGTCATGTAATTTTTGTTTCCTTATGTATATGTATCAAAAGTGTTTCCTAGTTCAAAAAAAAAAAAAAAAAAAAAATCAGAAAAGTACAAAAAAATCAAGTATTTATCAATTCCATCATCTCTTGTTCCAAAAATAAAAGAGAGTAGTCAATGTAAATAAGAGTCATGTAAAGAGTCATTTTGTTGTTTCATTGTAATAAGCAAGGAGGGTGTATGCCATTGATGTACAACGCGAGTAATTGTGAAATACCTCCAACTCATTCACAATTCTCGTAAAGTCCGGACAGCTAGCTAGATTTCGACCTTGGTTCTTAGCCTGAGAAACTATCTCTTGGTGATTAGTAGTCATAACTTCAGATCTTTCTTTACACATGTGTAGATACACTTTACACTCTTATCACATGTCTTTTTTTGTTATCAGTGCTAGGATTGTGCCTTTGATAGCTAGATTGACATCTCCATTTTGCTGTGAGCTTAAACTGTTTTGCACATGTCACATTTGATGTAATCTGAGCTTATATTTTGACCTAGAACTTTGTAGGTACGTTCTAAGCAAACCTTCACGAGACTTCAACTCGTCCACTAGGGACACTTAGTGGTTTAAAAGGCTTAGTGCATACGCTAAATGCATTCGAGAGACCAGCGACAGTGGTATAGTTAGGATTTCCTTAGTTTTGTTTTACTTGAGGACAAGTAAAATTCAGGTTTGGGGGTATTTGATGAGTGCCAAATAATGTATATTTTTATCCCTTTTTGTTGGCATTTAACTCATCTTTTGTGCATTAATTCTACATTTTATCCCATATTCTGTATTTTCATTGTTTTCAAGAATAAATATTTTTCTTACTTAATTTTGCATTTTTAGGTAATAAATAAAGTCTGGATGACTTGCGGAGCGGAATAGAGCAGAAAAGTAGTGAAAAGCCGGGAGGAATTACGCAAGGAAGCCGCAAAGAATGGAGCGCACGTCCAAAAAGCTGGAAATGGGCTCAAGAAGGAAGAATTGTTCTTAAAGAAGATATGGGCTTGGCATACCCAAGGCCCAAAACCCTTACCCAAACCCATTTTCTATAACCAAAACCGCCTCCATTCTCAGCCGTCGGATTGGATCCATCTCATCATCCGATGGTCGCTCCTTCATCGCGCATCAAAATCTGAAGCTCCTATCAAACACCATAGGGCCTAAATTCCAAGCCTTCAGATTAGATTGTAGTTGAATCCAACGATCGCTTCTTTGCCTGCGCATCAAACCCAGATACTTCCGCTTAACACTACAACACCTAACTCCATCTGGCGCCGTTAGTTTCGTTGTATATCTGCATCCAACGGTCGCTGCCAGCATCTTCACTTTTATCCGTTAGATCAATCTTCATCTCCACACCCCACGGCTAAGCATCGCAAGACATCGAAATCTGATGAGCCCGCCTCACACTAGAACAACCTAACCCTATACCCATCAAACCAAACATACCTTACCCAAATTCTCATCTTCCTCCTTCGAGCAGTCGAGCTCTGCTCCTTCCATGTCCGCCACCTTACCCTTCCCCGCTCAACCACCACCTCAACCACCACCATCTCCTCTCAAATCAACCAAACACCATAACCCATCTCCACTACCATCATTACAACCTATCTAGCCACCTAATTTCCCATTTTTATACACGTTTTTCTCAAAACCCTAACGTGTGAAAAATTGGTAAATTAGGTGAGTTAGGAGAGCAATTGGAGGCGTGGGAAGCATCAGAAGACCGTAAGGAAGCATGGGTGAGAGCTATCAAGAGTTTGCAGTGATTAGGTAAACCTAATTTCTATTTCTTATAAACCCTAATTTCATAATTTGGGGATAATTGGGGGAACATGATTGTACGTCTAATTGAAGCATGGGTTGGTTGATTGGGTTGTTATCAGAAGGTTAGGTGAACCAATTTTGGGTTTAATTGTATTTTTTTTACAAACCCTAATTTTGCTGTTAATTGGGGATTTTTTGGGATTTCCATTGTATGTATAAATAGATACTGTGGGTGTGATGTAAAAGACTTATGCTGGGTTAGCCAGCTTCACTCTTGTAGAGAACTGGACTAGCCAGTTTCTCATTTGTTTCATGTTTACACTGTTGGTTCATATGTTTATCATGTTTTTGTATTTGCTCACCATATGTGTGTTGTTTGAATTATCTTGTATGATGAATGTTAATGTTGGTTCATATGTTCATGAATGTTGATGAATGTTAATGTTGTTTATATGTTGAGCATGAGCTAAATTGTTGCAGCTGAGGTTTAGATGAAACCTCAGTGCACTGTCTGATAGTGGAATGCTAGGTTAGAGCCTTAGGATGCATTGTTTTGATTGAGCAATGGGAGAAATTAGTGCTCATAGCAAGCTAATTCTCTTTCCATTCCATTTGTATGCTTAAGATCCTAATTTCAACCTAGAATTGCATTGTTTGGCTAGGACACAAAGGTGGATGCTAAGCCTTGGCTTAGCCACAAATCCTTTACAATCACTTATAAATTCAATTCTCTTTTGCCCCCTGCTCAGCTAAATTTCTTAGCTATCTTGCTGTTTATTTCTTGTATTTTGAAGCTTGCTGTGCACTGAAATCAGTACACTGCCTTACCTGCCCTTGGCTCATAGCCTTCGTTCCTTGTTGTTTTACCATCTCTGTTTCACTGTCACTGCAACCTTGTGACCTTGCATTTAGTTTTGCATCAATTATCAGCATAGTGAAACTTCAACTATACACCCCAAGTCCCTGTGGAGATGACCTGTTCTTGCACATACACACTACAATGACAACTGTGCACTTGCAGTTTAACATGTAGGCCTTCTTATCCTTTGTCTTATTTTCTTACTCCTTTAAATGCCTACCATGGAGCCATATGCACACCTAATTTAATTCTACAATCTGACAATGAATACTGAGATGTTGCTTCTCAAAACAGAATACAAGCTTTATTCACCAATGCTGGCATCATACAACCAAATACTATGTCAAAGTTTAAGATCATCTGTCAACTGACATATAAAACTACTTGGTGGAGTATTAAATCATGCAATTGAGATGTTCATAATCACCAATACATTCTCAAAACAGGACACAATTCACAACAACATAATAAACATAAAATCTGAAAGATAGAGATGTTCATAATCACCAAATGAATGAATGAGAAATACCTTAGATGAAGATGACCAAGATTTGCATTTCAAAAACTATAAATCACTATCAATACTTCTATGAGAGATCGATTAAACTTAAATCTAGGCCTGAATCGATCTTTCAAAGAAGAATCAATTGATTCATTGTTGTTGATGAAGTTTTATGCAGATGAATCTCCAAGAATCCCCCAAATGAATCTTAAATGAAGATAAACCAGATTTGCATTTCCTAGATTATTAATCAGTGTCGATACTTCTTTGAGACATCGACTGTGCTTAAATCTATCCTTAAATCGATGTTTCACAAGTATCTGAAAATCACTGAGAAAAAAGAAAAACAAAATTAACTAGGAATACAGGAGAATTATAGCAATGTAATCATGGGACACCGAAAAAGCATTAGAAATCATCTAGTGTATCTTTACCTTGTAAGGTCCCCTTAATTGAAGTAGAAACTTATGATATCATGGAAGTTGGTTTCCTCCTTGTATGCCCATCATACTAAGCCTCACACTCTCGCACCCGATATCCAAATTTATGGAAGCCTTGGTTAATAATTTCACCTGCAAGGAATCCAGAACATGAAATACATATAATGAAGACACTTCTATATTTTAATGTTATTCCAATTTCATAAGTTAAACAAAGGGTGATACCAATTTCTATTGAAGCATATTGTAACGAAGCAGAAATAGATAATGTGCAGGGTAACTAGGGCAGACAATTATAACTAAGAAGATTGGTCCATTAAATATGTTGATGCCAAGTTTGATATAAAGAAAAAGATTGGTCCATTGAAACGAAGAAGTGACTTTAATATACATAGGACTACCCTTATTTAGTGCCCATAAAGTGCTTCTATCCTAGAGAAAGGTTGTCACTGAAGTGCATGATCCTGATACATTAAACTATATTTCTCAATCCATCTCATTATTGTACCTTGCTAAGAGTTCAGATCACCTTTCGGAGTTCTCTGTTTGAAAATGATTTTAAGAGAAAAACAAATGCACTAAGTAACAAATCGAGACCCGCCTTAATTTATAATACTAATCAAATACCATCAATTCAACATGTTTAGACTAAATAATTGCAGCCATTTGTCTAAACCATTAACTTTCTTTGATGAAAAAGATAAAAGAAAAATTAATGAGAAATCAACAATAATGGACAGTTCATATCAGTATAGAAAAGAAGGTTTACCGGAATGGTGATCACTATCCGTTGGTATTAACTCATGAATCACCACCAGCAGAACACGCGAAGTGCCTTTGTAGAGGACGTGAACCTGCACATGTGAAAAGCATTCACCAAACAATTACTTATCGTTTTTAAAGGAAACCAATACAATTCAAAAATTCCAATAATAATCACTCAATGAGAAATGAGAGCCTAATAACTATGCGGGAAATTAGTTGATGCCCCAGTTTTGGGTCATCCTACCGTAAAAACCTGAACAACTTTGGGTTTACACATGAAAGTAGAAACCTGCAAAATGAAAATTCAACACCCGAAAAATGTAAAAGTTATACCAAATTATCATATGCGACACATTAATCTTACCTCAAGTTGTTCTTCAATCAGATTTTTTTACCAAAATATGATTTCTCTTCATCTTCGATTAGAAAAAAATTAATTGGGATCTCTTGAAAAAATGGTTGATGATTCTATGCAAATTAATCATCGTGGAATTAAATAAATGAATTCACCCTGTCTTCGATTAGAAAGCAGAGTACGAACTTGGTGATGGTGGTGGTGGTTCGTTCAATTCACCCAACTTTCAATTTAGGGTTACAGATTAGAGAAGATTGATTATCCAATCAACCAAATCCAAACTCTGTATTCTAAGTCAAAATTGAGTAAAGATTGATGGAGATTTTAGGGTGTGAAATTGATGAAGATGAAACTGGATTTCGATTTCGTCGAAAAAGAAAGGATTCGAGAGAGATTTCTGCTGCTGTTCATTTGGGAGAAAGAATAGATTACGTCACAGGGCTGTTGACATAGTGTTAGTAGTTTCCCATGCTAGCTGCAGTTCAAGATATGGCCCATCTGTTAACTAATTAAAAATAAATAAATAAATAAATAAATATACACAATTGTGCAGGGACCTATGATGTTTGACCATTATTTGATTCAAAAATTCTTTACGGACCAAAAAATAAACCGCGAGAAAAAAACCGAGGCTAAATTCTCTCACAATAACCGCCCCCCTGCTGTCATCGGCGGGGCCCACAAGAACCCACCACAAAAACTGAGTGTGGCAGTTTTGGCCTTGTCCCTTTTAATTTTTGGTCACTTGGTCATGTACTTAAGATATGGCATGATACATGAGCGAAACATGCGAACCCTTGTGAACTATAATGCTACAGTTATGGCCTTAAAATTAGGCTACTGCCTCGTTGTACTCTTAAAGATAACACTGTGTGCAATTAAGATATGGGACGGGTCAGGAGAGGATAATAATGATGTATTTTGACAAATCAAGATATTGCAATACACCAACGTCACATAATGCTTGTAAATCCTGGTAAACCGTGCATGATCTATGAATTCTACAAAAAATTAATTATGATTGTAGTAATAATGTAGTAGGAAATAATTGCGTCTGAAATTCAATAAGGAAGGACTATTCTGTTAAATAAGGAAAGTAAACTTCTATTTTTAACAAGTGTACTATCTCATTGACATGAATGCTTAACGTGTCAGGATATTTAGAGATTTCTTTAGGGTTTCAGCAAGAATATAGGCGTATAATTAGAGCTGACACCTAGAATAGGGTCTCGCAAAATCCGCAAAATCGCACTTTCCATATATCACCTTGATTTTTGTATGTTATATTCATGGTAAACATAACCCACCCACTATATTTAGATTTGCATACTAGATACTTATAGGAAAAAATAATACATTTAGCTAGATTTGGATCCTAGAAATAAGAAATTAGATACCTCGTTCATAAGTAAAAGAACAAAGGAATTAAGAGGATGAGTTCTAATGAGAAATGTGTTGTTCCTTCCAATGGTCTTGTTATTAATGATCCTCCTCCTCCGAAGGGCTTTGATTCATGGGATGACTTTGTGGAAAGCATTTGTGAGATACTAGAAGAGTATGTCGATGAAGAATGGGAATTAGTTCATATTAAGAAAATGATCCATGTTGAAGATGATCATCCTCCTAACGGTTTTGCTTCTTGGGATGCTTTTGAGAAAATCTATGGTGAACATTTGGATAATGATTATAATGATTAAGAACATGGGAAGCCACCAAGACAAGCAAATTTATGGCTGAGCACTCGGCATAGACTAAATTCAAGTTTTTTACATTATTTTTAGTATGCTAATTTTGTTAATTGTGTAAGCAAAATTATGTAGCAGTCAAAGGCCTACTGTTCAATTGTGCTTTCAGTTATGATCTTTTTTTTGGTTAAGTTTGTCAGATTTGGCATTGCAATTTATGAAAAATTTGGCTACATTTTTCAATTCTGATACAAGACTCACTATATAGTCCCTATCATATTCATGATCCTATCACTTTAACAGGAAAGCCATAAGAAAATCATGGTTAACCATAACTCTTCAGATCCAAATCTCTAGGCCAAGCCCCCTTAAACACATTATTAGTTCATTATGTTTTATCAAAAGATTGATACTCCAACAGATGAACAATGGAAAGAAATTAAAAAACATATGCATTTGGAATCTAAACAAAATATTGCATCCGTAAATATTAAACATTCACAAAAAGTAAACTTACAAGCATCTTTACAAACAGACTAATTAAACATCCGAAAAAAAATAAGATAAACTAATAACACAAAATAAATAAATAAAATAAATATATAACTAAACAAAAGATGATGGATCAAGATGTGATTCAATACCATTCTAGCATAGCATAACCATGAAAATAGAGGACTAGGTCAGTTAGAATCCCCTTCTTCTTCACTGCTGATGTCGACAATCGTAACCACATCTTTGTATGGCCAATCATCATCATCATCATCATCATAAACATCGTCTTCATCTTCATCCTCAAGCATTGGCCCAAACCAAAAGAAACGTTCTGGATCATCATCATCATCACCATACTCATCGTCCTCCTCTTCTTCATCGTCAACATCATCATAATCATCATTCTCTTAATCTCCAAAACAAGTAAAACCTTGCAACCAAAATAACCAACAATCTCGCTGTCTTCATCATTAAGAAGAAAAGGAAATCGGAAGGAAGTTACTACTATAGCAGTCATTTTCTCTGGTTTGATACTGAAACCCTAGGTTCAGTTTAATTAGAGAAAGACTTGGAAAAGAAAATGCTGAATAGTAATACTCTCCTAGTCTCCCTTGCTCGTGTTTTATACCGTGACACACGTTTTCATTTTACAATTCAACCTCTAGCTTAGCCACGTACAAGCATGATAACTTTGCTAGTGAACAATTATAGCTTTGGAAAATAAATAAATACAGTATAATATAAAATAAAAAAATTGGGTGGACAATTAACATCAAGGAATTTAACTTGGAAAAATATACTAAATTGGTTTACAAGCTCGTCCAAGAGTGACATCGGTAACAATGGAAAATTAACATTAAGCAATTTGTCTCAGTGGAAATTACCATAGATCGTGACATCGAAATGTAAATTGGTTTACAAGCTCGTCCATGAGTGACATCGGTAAAAATAGAAAATTAAATCAATTTATCTCGGTGATCTCCGGAAACTTAGATTTGCATGAAATATGCTTGCTAAGATATCTTGACATCGAAATAAAAATCTGGGGTTTATAAGCTTGTCAAATAGTGGCATCGTTAAAAATTGAAAATTACCATCAATCAATTTATCTTGGTGGAGATATTCCTCGTAAACTTAGATTTGGACGATAAATTATACTTGCTAAGATTGTGACATCGAAATATAAATTGGCTTGTAAGCTCGTCCATGAGTGACATTGGTAAAAATAGAAAATTAAATCAATTTATCTCGGTTATCTTCGTAAACTTATATTTGCATGAAATATACTTGCTAAGATAGACATCGAAATCAAAATCAGGGGTTTAGAAGCTCGTCCAAGAATGACATCGGTAAAAATGGAAAATTACCATCAATCAATTTTCTAGGTGAAGATATGCTAGAAACTTAGATTTGGACGATAATCACTTGCTAAGATCGTGACATCCAAATAAAAAATGGTTTTCCAAGCTCGTTCAAGAGTGACATCGAAAAAAATGAAAAATTACCATCACTCAATTTATCTGGGAGGAAATACTCTCGGAAACTTAGATTTGGGTGAACTATACTCTCTATGATCGTGACATCGAAATAAAAATTGGTTTAGCTGAATAAGCCATGTCCAAGAGTGACATTGGTAAAAAAATTGGATATCGAGTCTTGTCGACGAAGCCAATAGTCATAGTCGTTCGTGAATTCATAATGCCGACCAATCAAATAAACTAGTTACATGATAACCTAAGATCCCCAAACATCCTTGCCTGTTAGAATACGTGCATCCAACTCGAAAACAATTGGAAATGAGTGGATAGGCCCTAAGATATTATAAGCCGCAGGATCTTAGATTGCCCAATAATATGGGACTAATAATCTCAACGTTGCCAATATTATCGGCTGATCGGTCTGATACGACCAATAATGCGATATCATCCGATATTCATATGTATGTATCACTGATATTTCATGTTTCGTCCAGATTAAAGGCACAAACATGATAAAATCATTATCGTCCAGTATTTTAAAAAATAAAAAATATTGATTGATTCTTTTAATATAAATTTAATTGTAAGAGCTAGCTAAAATTGCTTCTAATAATATGAATTGGGATTTTAATCAAAAAAAATTGCACCAAAAAGCATTTATGATCTTCCAAGGCACTAGCTAGTACTATATTATTAATTTATTAGTTTTCTTTTAAGAATATGTGAATTGGGAGTAAAATAGTGCAATGTAGTTCACTAACTAGTAACAAAGGAATTATCTAGTACAATAATAGGTACTCCAGTTTAGATGTTAAGCAGTAAAGAATATACAGTAGATGTTAAGCAGTAAACAACAACAACAACGAAAATGGAAAATATCTTCAAGGAAAATCAAATTTCAAAAAAGGTAGTGAGGCACTGTGGTTCACTTTAGTTATAGTAAGTTCTTGAGGTCGGAGGTTCGAAACTCTCTAGACCTTTTTATTTTTCTTTAAAATTTAGGCATTATGTGGCACATTGCTGATTTTATTTTACTTGACCTATTTTATTTTTGGTCAGGACTCAGGGACCAGGGTATTGAGATATGGCATGATTCCTGAACCAAACCATGCTGCAGTTTAAGATATGGCTAGTCTGTTAACTAATTAATAAATAAAATAATTATGCCAAATGTGCTGATTTTATTTGGCTTATTGACCTTATGTTTGACCAGTTTTTTGTACACCTAACAAATCTCATCAATGTTAAGCCATTTCAGGTGTGAACACCACCATTATAGATGCAGTACACCAGCGCCACATCATGTTTCTCAGCAGGTGATGACACTGCAGTATCTACCAAAAAATCAAATATGATAATTAGTGTTTGGTTGAACTGTCTATCAACCCCTTAATGGCATATTTATTAGATATTGACAATCGGAAGAGTAATATTTAAAATTAGTTGTAAGTCTATTTAACAATATATATGAGATTGATAATTACTTATTTTCAATTATATGTAGGAGCTGCATCAACTGATGTTGAGGAAGTGAAAGATAATGATATTAGTGAGGATGTATTGGCATTTGAGCCAGCAAACAACAATGAGGCAGTAAGTTCTTATGCGTCTAATTAGTATCCGTACTTCAGCGATATAAAGCGGGTAATTATGAAAATTCTATTTATTTACATTAACACATCCTTTTGTTTGATATAATTTTTGCTGGAAATTACAGATTCATACTGGAGCATCTTGAAGTGATACACTTCTAGACACACAATTACAAAGATACATGGAAAAAGAATATTTTTTGGGCACTGATTTACGAAATATTTTGAACTTCCATATGATATCACTGTCTCCTATTTTTTGTATAAATATGAAGGGAGACAGTACTAACGATATATTGTATATGTGAGGGTTTAGGTTGTGATTCAAGATTTCAAAGTCAGTTCAGTACTTCAGTTTGTCCACTTTTGTATATAAAAGGACAAACATAGATAATAGTTACTGTCACTTTGAGGATTCTTATATGAATCACAATCCTGGACCTATATCCTTAATTCCTTATTATTATTAATGAATATGAATTATATGATACTTTTTGTGCAGGAATTGGTTGTTATTATGGTCTCCTCTTCACCAGTGATGAAGTGTTTTAGACTTTTAGTAGGTGATACTGTGGTAAACTGGTAGGCAGTAAAAGTGGAAGTTTGTATTTTTTTTGGTTTTATATATGTATGTAACTATGTCTATGTATTCCACTCCACAACTTTGGTTTGGTTCATTTCAATCATGTTTTAGTTGTATTGTGGAATCTGTAATCTATTTTCAGTATGCACTTTTTAGTATTTAGACTTGTGGTTGTTTACCATATTCATATTTTTAGCACAAAAATAATAAAGTCAAATTTACCAGCCAACCCGCAACCCGTCAGAGCCAACCCGTCTAGGGATAGGGTTGGGGTTTTGGGCTTGTACATGAACAGTACTAGGGCTAGGGCTGACCCTAACCTGTCCATGGCTTGTCAAGCTAGGGCCGGGTTGACCCTAGCTTGCCCGGTTGACAGCTCTAGATGTAACCAAAGCAGAAGAGAAACCAGTTGAAAAACCGATATAGATTTTGCAAAACAAGCGTAGTTTTGATATTTTCAAAGATGATGAAGAGGAGGAGAATTTCTGGGAAGTGCATGCTAAAAAGATGAGGTTGGCTGAAAGGGTAACAATGAAGAAAGAAAATGACAGTGATGCTTCCGAAGATGAAGAGCCTGCTGTGTTTTTTGGGTATCGAAGTGATACAGAATTTTCTCTAAGAGTGATGATTAAGGATTTTCGCGAAGATGAGAGATTTGGAATTAATGATGTAGTGTTGGCCCAAAAGACCGATTCCGAAGCGGACGATGAAGATGAAGACGATGAGGAAGAGTGGTCTGATGAGGAGGAAGATGAATCTGATGATTCTGATTCCGAGTGATGGGTATTACAATGAGTAAGCCTTATCGACATTTGAATTCTTCTGTAGAGATATGGTGGATTTTTGGGTAAGTGCTCGAATGGATTTGGTGACATAATGTTAAGAAACGGCTATTATCAAAGTACAGAGAATAATTCGAATGGAGAGGGGTCTAATGCAAATGGTAAGTCACTGAATCATGTTTTCTTTTTTGGTTCTGGCACTGAAAATGCAGGGGAATGTTATGTTATGTTTATTTTGTTTTTTTTTTGTTTTTCTTTTTGATATTTAGATTTTTGTGGGTAAGATGGTGAAATACTTGTAAATGGGTATGTTTAAGTTTATGAACATGTAAATGTTGCTCAACACTGAATGAACAGAACGGTTGTGACTTTTTTAAATGCATTATGACGAAGTCAGCTTATTTATATTTTCCAATGATTGTGCGTCCATAACGTTGGAGATGAAGGGTGTATTGTAAAAACTAAAACTACAATCAAAGAACTGGATCATGTACAAGACTAATATGGTAAGATGTATTGAAAACAAATGCATACTGACAACAAGTCCCTTTTAGTGTTTTTCTATCCAGTCTAATTCACTTGATAGAGAGGCATATACAAACCTAGTCTTAATCTACAATCTGGCAAAGGGACAAATTACGGACATCCATAAACGTTTGATATTTATATCTTCTGTCATGAACACTACTTGGTGGAGCCATATGCACACCTAATTTAATTCTAAAATCTGACAATGAATACTGAGATGTTGCTTCTCAAAACAGAATACAAGCTTTATTCACCAATGCTGACATCATACAACCAAATACTATGTCAGAGTTTAAGATCATCTGTCAACTGACATATAAAACTACTTGGTGGAGTATTAAATCATGCAATTGAGATGTTCATAATCACCAATACATTCTCAAAACAGGATACAATTCACAACAACATAATAAACATAAAATCTGAAAGATAGAGATGTTCATAATCACCAAATGAATGAATGAGAAATACCTTAGATGAAGATGACCAAGATTTGCATTTCAAAAACTATGAATCACTATCAATACTTCTATGAGAGATCGATTAAACTTAAATCTAGGCCTGAATCGATCTTTCACAGAAGAATCAATTGATTCATTGTTGTTGATGAAGTTTTCTGCAGATGAATCTCCAAGAATCCCCCAAATGAATCTTAAATGAAGATAACCCAGATTTGCATTTCCTAGATTATTAATCAGTGTCGATACTTCTATGAGAGATCGACTGTACTTAAATCTTTCCTTAAATCGATGTTTCACAGGTATCTGAAAATCACTGAGAAAAAGAAAAACAAAATTAACTAGGAATACAGGAGAATTATAGCAATATAATCATGGGACACCAAAAAAGCATTAGAAATCATCTAGTGTATCTTTACCTTGTAAGGTCCCCTTAATTGAAGTAGAAACCTATGATATCATGGCAGTTGGTTTCCTCCTTGTATGCCCATCATATTAAGCCTCACACTCTCGCACCCGATATCCAAATTTATGGAAGCCTTGGTTAATAATTTCACCTGCAAGGAATCCAGAACATGAAATACATATAATGAAGACACTTCCATATTTGAATGTTATTCCAATTTCATAAGTTAAACAAAGGGTGATACCAATTTCTATTGAAGCATATTGTAACGAAGCAGAAATAGATAATGTGCAGGGTAACTAGGGAAGACAATTATAACTAAGAAGATTGGTCCATTAAATATGCTGATGCCAAGTTTGATATAAAGAAAAAGATTGGTCCATTGAAACGAAGAAGTGACTTTAATATACATAGGACTACCCTTATTTAGTGCCCATAAAGTTCTTCTATCCTAGAGAAAGGTTATCACTGAAGTGCATGATCCTGATACATTAAACTATATTTCTCAATCCATCTCATTATTGTACCTTGCTAAGAGTTCAGATCACCTTTCAGAGTTCTCTGTTTGAAAATGATTTTAAGAGAAAACAAATGCACTAAGTAACAAATCGAGACCCGCCTTAATTTATAATCCTAATCAAATACCATCAATTCAACATGTTTAGACTAAACAATTGCAGCCATTTGTCTAAACCATCAACTTTCTTTGATGAAAAAGATAAAAGAAAAATTAATGAGAAATCAACAATAATGGACCACAGTTCATATCAGTATAGAAAAGAAGGTTTACCGGAATGGTGATCACTATCCGTTGGTATTAAATCATGAATCACCACCAGCAGAACACGCGAAGTGCCTTTGTAGAGGACGTGAACCTGCACATGTGAAAAGCATTCACCAAACAATTACTTATCGTTTTTAAAGGAAACCAATACAATTCAAAAATTCCAATAATAATCACTCAATGAGAAATGAGAGCCTAATAACTATGCGGGAAATTAGTTGATGCCCCAGTTTTGGGTCATCCTACCGCAAAAACCTGAACAACTTTGGGTTTACACATGAAAGTAGAAACCTGCAAAATGAAAATTCAACCCCCGGAAAATGTAAAAGTTATACCAAATTATCATATGCGACCCATTAATCTTACCTCAAGTTGTTCTTCAATCAGATTTTTTTACCAAAATATGAATTCTCTTCATCTTCGGTTAGAAAAAAATTAATTGGGATCTCTTGAAAAAATGGTTGATGATCGTGGAATTAAATAAATGAATTCACCCTGTCTTCGATTAGAAAGCATAGGACGAACTTGGTGATGGTGGTGGTGGTTCGTTCAATTCACCCAACTTTCAATTTAGGGTTACAGGTTAGAGAAGATTGAATATCCAATCAACCAAATCCAAATTCTGTATTCTAAGTCGAAATTGAGTAAAGATTGATGGAGATTTTAGGGTGTGAAATTGATGAAGATGAAACTGGATTTCGATTTCGTCGAAAAAGAAAGGATTCGAGAGAGATTTCTGCTGCTGTTCGTTTGGGAGAAAGAATAGATTACGTCTCAGGGATGTTGACATAGTGTTAGTAGTTTCCCATGCTAGCTGCAGTTCAAGATATGGCCCATCTGTTAACTAATTAAAAATAAATAAATATACACAATTGTGCAGGGACCTATGATGTTTGACCATTATTTGATTCAAAAATTCTTTACGGACCAAAAAATAAACCGCGAGAAGAAAATCGAGGCTAAATTCTCTCACAATAACCGGCCCCCCTGCTGTCATCGGCGGGGCCCACAAGAACCCACCACAAAAACTGAGTGTGGCGGTTTTGGCCTTGTCCCTTTTAATTTTTGGTCACTTGGTCAGGTACTTAAGATATGGCATGATACATGAGCGAAACATGCGAACCCTTGTGAACTATAATGCTACAGTTATGGCCTTAAAATTAGGCTACCGCCTCGTTGTACTCTTAAAGATAACATTGTGTGCAATAAAGATATGGGATGGGTCAGGAGAGGATAATAATGATGTATTTTGACAAATCAAGATATTGCAATACACCAACGTCACATAATGCTTGTAAACATTGGTAAACCGTGCATGATCTATGAATTCTACAAAAAATTAACTATGATTGTAGTAATAATGTAGTAGGAAATAATTGCGTCTGAAATTCAATAAGGAAGGACTATTCTGTTAAATAAGGAAAGTAAACTTCTATTTTTAACAAGTGTACTATCTCATTGACATGAATGCTTAACGTGTCAGGATATTTAGAGATTTCTTTAGGGTTTCAGCAAGAATATAGGCGTATAATTAGAGCTGACACCTAGAATAGGGTCTCGCAAAATCCGCAAAATCGCACTTTCCATATATCACCTTGATTTTTGTATGTTATATTCATGGTAAACATAACCCACCCACTATATTTAGATTTGCATACTAGATACTTATAGGAAAAAGTAATACATTTAGCTAGATTTGGATCCTAGAAATAAGAAATTAGATACCTCGTTCATAAGTAAAAGAACAAAGGAATTAAGAGGATGAGTTCTAATGAGAAATGTGTTGTTCCTGCCAATGGTCTTGTTATTAATGATCCTCCTCCTCCGAAGGGCTTTGATTCAGGGGATGACTTTGTGGAAAGCATTTGTGAGATACTAGAAGAGTATGTCGATGAAGAATGGGAATTAGTTCATATTAAGAAAATGATCCATGTTGAAGATGATCATCCTCCTAAGGTTTTGCTTCTTGGGAAACTTTTGAGAAAAGCTATGGTGAACATTTGGATAATGATTATAATGATTAAGAACATGGGAAGCCACCAAGACAAGCAAATTTATGGCTGAGCACTCGGCATAGACTAAATTCAAGTTTTTTACATTATTTTTAGTATGCTAATTTTGTTAATTGTGTAAGCAAAATTATGTAGCAGTCAAAGGCCT
The DNA here is from genome assembly GCF_003573695.1 of Papaver somniferum. NCBI lineage: Eukaryota > Viridiplantae > Streptophyta > Magnoliopsida > Ranunculales > Papaveraceae > Papaver > Papaver somniferum. Next base: position 80,210 of record NW_020651082.1, on the reverse strand, counting down.
ACTGTTCAATTGTGCTTTCAGTTATGATCTTTTTTTTGGTTAAGTTTGTCAGATTTGGCATTGCAATTTATGAAAAATTTGTCTACATTTTTCAACTCTAATACAAGACTCACTATATGGTCCCTATCATATTCATGATCCTATCACTTTAACAGGAAAGCCATAACAAAATCATGGTTACCATCAATCAATTTATCTTGGTGGAGATATTCCTCGTAAACTTAGATTTGGACGATAAATTATACTTGCTAAGATTGTGACATCGAAATATAAATTGGCTTATAAGCTCGTCCATGAGTGACATTGGTAAAAATAGAAAATTAAATCAATTTATCTCGGTTATCTTCGTAAACTTATATTTGCATGAAATATACTTGCTAAGATAGACATCGAAATCAAAATCAGGGGTTTAGAAGCTCGTCCAAGAATGACATCGGTAAAAATGGAAAATTACCATCAATCAATTTTCTAGGTGAAGATATGCTAGAAACTTAGATTTGGACGATAATCACTTGCTAAGATCGTGACATCCAAATAAAAAATGGTTTTCCAAGCTCGTTCAAGAGTGACATCGGAAAAAATGAAAAATTACCATCACTCAATTTATCTGGGAGGAAATACTCTCGGAAACTTAGATTTGGGTGAACTATACTCTCTATGATCGTGACATCGAAATAAAAATTGGTTTAGCTGAATAAGCCATGTCCAAGAGTGACATTGGTAAAAAAATTGGATATCGAGTCTTGTCGACGAAGCCAATAGTCATAGTCGTTCGTGAATTCATAATGCCGACCAATCAAATAAACTAGTTACATGATAACCTAATATCCCCAAACATCCGTGCCTGTTAGAATACGTGCATCCAACTCAAAAACAATTGGCAATGAGTGGACAGGCCCTAAGAGATTATAAGCCGCAGGATCTTAGATTGCCCAATAATATGGGACTAATAATCTCAACGTTGCCAATATTATCGGCTGATCGGTCTGATACGACCAATAATGCGATATCATCCGATATTCATATGTATGTATCACTGATATTTCATGTTTCGTCCAGATTAAAGGCACAAACATGATAAAATCATTATCGTCCAGTATTTTAAAAAATAAAAAATACTGATCGATTCTTTTAATATAAATTTAATTGTAAGAGCTAGCTAAAATTTCTTCTAATAATATGAATTGGGATTTTAATCAAAAAAATTGCACCAAAATCATTTATGATTTTCCAAGGCACTAGCTAGTACTATATTATTAATTTATTAGTTTTCTTTTAAGAATATGTGAATTGGGAGTAAAATAGTGCAATGTAGTTCACTAACTAGTAAATAAAAGATATTATATACCCAGGGCACTAGTAACAAAGGAATTAGCTAGTACAATAATAGGTACTCCATTTTAGATGTTAAGCAGTAAACAATATACAGTAGATGTTAAGCAGTAAACAACAACAACAACGAAAATGGAAAATATCTTCAAGGAAAATCAAATTTCAAAAAAGGTAGTGAGGCACTGTGGTTCACTTTAGTTATAGTAAGTTCTTGAGGTCGGAGGTTCGAAACTCTCTAGACCTTTTTATTTTTCTTTAAAATTTAGGCATTATGTGGCACATTGCTGATTTTATTTTACTTGACCTATTTTATTTTTGGTCAGGACTCAGGGACCAGGGTATTGAGATATGGCATGATTCCTGAACCAAACCATGCTGCAGTTTAAGATATGGCCAGTCTGTTAACTAATTAATAAATAAAATAATTATGCCAAATGTGCTGATTTTATTTGGCTTATTGACCTTATGTTTGACCAGTTTTTTGTACACCTAACAAATCTCATCAATGTTAAGCCATTTCAGGTGTGAACACCACCATTATAGATGCAGTACACCAGCGCCACATCATGTTTCTCAGCAGGTGATGACACTGCAGTATCTACCAAAAAATCAAATATGATAATTAGTGTTTGGTTGAACTGTCTATCAACCCCTTAATGGCATATTTATTAGATATTGAAAATTGGAAGAGCATGCAATTAGGCTAATGGGGTGTACCAAATTAGTGGGGAGCGTACCATCCCCAAGGCAAAACTAGTTTTCTCTTATGATTTTGGAACCCACCACCTACTAATTTGGTACACTCCCATTAACAGTGTTGGTGTGCAGGAGTTATTATGATGGGTTTAGGACTTGTTGCACATGCCTTTGAATAGGCATGAACTGCTAAGGGACTAGACGTTCAACCGAATGCCTTAAATGACTATTAATGTCATCTTCTCTACAAAAGGAAATTAAGCAGAGAATTTCCAAAACATACAAAAATCATCTTAAGTTAGGCAAGGAAATTGAGAAAAGAAAATATAGATTAGAGATAATGGGTGATCTAATAGGAAACAATTCTAACGGAGATAATAAGCCTTCTGCACCTTTGAAGTTCTCCAAGAAAGTTTCCAAGACTTTGTCTACTAGAGAGTTGGAGAAATTGATGGATTTTCTGCAAAGAGATATTTACAAGAGAAATCGTCTGATTGAGTTCGAAAGAGTTCGTCAGGAAAATGCTCCACTGTATGAACAATGTAAGAGGAAGCGAATTGCAAGAGATGTGAGGAAAGATAGAGAAATACAGGAGAGAGATGAGGGGAGAAGGAGCATATTTGTTTGGAGAAAGACCCGCAGGGCAACAAAAAGTGATTCTGAAGAGAAAGAGGATGAGTTTGAGAGAAGTGATGATCATGAGATAAATTATGAGACAGAGAAACAGAGGAGGAAGAGAGAAAAGAAGATTGATGATGCATGTTATGAAAAGTTCTTAGCAGAAAAAGCAATTCCTAGGATTTTTGCAAGAACAATGAAGGAGAGATTGAATGTTTATTCTAATGGAGAAACAATTGATGGTGTTGATAAGAATGGTGAACCAGTTGAGGATGGAGATTTGGAGAAAGAGAATAAAGATGATGAAGGAAGTGAAGATGCAGGTGATGGAGGTTATGGAAGTGCAACTGAAACAGACAGTCAATATAACAATGATTATAGCAATGATGAGATGGGCATCGACGACGATAGCAGTCAGCAGAGCAATGAGAACAACCGTGATGATTCTGAATAATCATCCCTGGAACATCAACAAGATTTCGATGGGAAAGCTTCGATTTTGTGAAATCGTACTAAGAGCATCTTTGTTAAAATTCAAAGAAATCTTGTAGGTGTTTGCTGATCATTTTGCTCATTGCTGATTTTCCTCATATTGCTGAATCCGCCGACAGATGTTTTCTTGTGGTTATGTTGCTATTCAGATGTTTTTCTTTTTTGGGAACAAGTGGGCTTTTTTTGAAACTGTTATGCAGATGGTAACTGCTAACAGTTTTAAGGTTTAATGGTTTTAAGGTATTTGCAGGGGGTTACAATTTTAGTTTGTTTGTAATTAAGGTGTGTGTTTGCAGGGGGGGGGTAACAGTCTAGTTTTTCCTGATATGAGTAGTTAATCTATTAGATGTTTGAGGGAATTGCAGACTAGGTTTTTGGGTCATGTTTTGATGCGGATCTTGTGAATGGGTTTGATTGTAATGGAACTACTTAGGAATTAGGGTCTTTTTGTAAATCTGGTGGGTTTGACTAGTATTTGTAAATCTTGTTAATGAAATTGCAATTTCGGTTTCTTTTTGTGTTGATTTGAATATAGTGGGTTACATCTGGTATGCTGGAGATGTCTTTGTGATTTCTATTGAAAGGAACAATGGTATGTTAAACTGTGGTATGTGGACTCAAAATTGAGTCATGTGAAACCTACATGCTTCCACTGACCCATAAAACCACTTGCTGCTGGTGGAGGCATATACACATATAATTCTAACCTACAATGTATTCAGACCACTAAATTGTGTTGACTCAACGAGTTAATTAAAAATGATAGATTAACAAAGAAATACTGTATCAAACAAAGAATTTAAAGAACCAGTATTTTTCTAAAACTAAACCAAGAAAAATAATACCAACATCCTCAATATTTTTTTAAAAAATTAATCAAAATAAACAATTTCTAAAAACAAAAACCACATTATTCGAAAGTTTCTTTGATAATCTGCTCAACTAAAACCATCGCATCTGGATCTGGTACTCGTGTTGCGGCGTTAGAAGGTTGTGATGAAACTTCAAGTACCTTTTGCTCTAGAGGTGTCTCCCTGGGTATTTCTGGTGTGCCAGACACAGTTTCACCAACAGGATCATTCGAAGGAATGGGAGCATGGACATCATCCATTTCAACAGAAACAGAAGCAGGAAGAGTAAGATTGTGAACATGAGCTTGAACTTCAGCTAATAGGGGCATGCCAGGAACCTCACACACGCCATCAATAGTTAATGTGATCATTAGCTTTCTAGGCACAACCATTACTATCCTTGGAGTTTTTTTAATCCTCTTATTGGAACTCATTTTCTTCCTCTAATATATCAATCTATCTTTTATGCTGGTGTGGTATATATATATATATATATATATATTAAAAAAACCTAATTTTTTCTAGGTTAGGAGCATTATCTCCAATTACCTAATTTAGTTGTATTCCGCATATCACTCAAATAAACAAAATATAACAGTTTTCATATCGATAAATATATGCTCATATACGCGTACAACACCACATTGATTTTAGTATATATATGACTTATCTAAATACGGAAAAATAGCACGAAAAAATTGCGTAAACACAACCATGTTGATTGAATATATGGGTATGCTTTATCTTACAGTAAATCATAATCATGTACTCTTCGTTAATGTGCATGCCTTGGCTACACTCTTTCCAAATCTGTAGGTATCTGAAGTATCTCTCTCCATAATTCGCCATGCCTAATCTTCTTTGAACCAATTTATATTTTTGGTGTAATTTCCTCGGTAATTCACACCTACTCAAAGCCATGCGCAAAAATTCCGTCCATCCAAGCGTTATAACCATGCCCAAATTCTCTTTTGGCTTTCGTTTTTCGTATATTGGTCAACACCATAAATTACAGCTATGATTGGCAATAGCAATATATTCGGGATCATTCTTTTTTCAAAAGATTAATTTTTCCTTTTGAAGGAATTTTCAAAAAAATTAATATACTATGGTCATAACCCTAATTTTTAAATTTGCAATGGACACATAAATAGAATGTTTATAAACTGGAATAAATCTCACACAAACACGTGAAAATATCCATTTCTTGTTTGGATCATGATTTTATAAAGAAAGCATGCCGATTACGGATGCAACCATTGACCAAACGGTGTAATAGTTCGCACCCCTTTAACCGAATAGATTTTGATACCCCAAAAGACGTGATACATTTTTAAACCCCAAAAGATGTGAAAATCCAACAGGTGTGTTGTGTGGGGACACATATTGCATCCATTGGATGTGTATATAACTACTTCCTAAGAAGATAACTGTATATGTTAACCGAATAGATGTTAACCGAATAGAATTTGAAACACCCACCAAAAGACATGAAAATTCCAACAGGTGTGTCGTTTGGGGACACATATTGCATCCATTGGATGCCTTTATAAGCTTTACTCCTATCTTCCAGTACCATTTAACAAAAACAAAATCCTAAATTCTTCTACACTAAAAAAAATCACCATTAATAGTAATGAAAATGTTGCCGGAATTAACCAGCGAGATACTACAACGCCTCCAAACCGCAGAAAGACTTTTAGCAAGAAAATGTGTTTTTAAAGAGTGGAATTATGTCCTTGCAGATAAAAGAATTGGACTCCTTTTAGGTTTCACTCAAAAAGTGAAAGAAGAAAAAGTTACGCATCTCTTCTACAGAGAACAAATTGAGGAGGAATATTACTACACGATGATGAAAGATTTCTATCAAATGTTATTTGGAAACAACGGTGCCTGGAATATTATCCAACCTTATGATGAAAATATGTCACACCCAATCCTTGGATCTTGTAATGGTCTGGTATGTTTTTATGTTTCATATAACAGCATACAAGATCCTATCTATATTATGAATCCAATAACGGGTGAGCACCTCCATCTTCCACAAATATGTGATCCATTACCAACGCCACAAATTAGTTGGGATCCACGATACGTAGTAGGGGGTTTCGGCTACTGTGAACATACCGGTGAATACAAAGTAGTTCGAATTCAAGTGGGCAGTAAAGTGGACGTACACACACTAGGAGATAACAAGGGATGAAGGAACATTGGGGAATTTCCTTTTACTTCTCATGAATCAGGTGTGTATGCACATGGTTTCATATTTTGGATAAATCATTATTCTTATAACACTGATCAGATAGTATCTTTCAATCTGGACGATGAGACATTCCTGTCACATTCGCCACCCCCACATCATATTTATGAGAATGGTTACAGTATTCCAAGACTTGGAATGGTCTTCTCTGGAGTACGCCTTTTATTTTACAACCTTTTACGATTAATATGATCTCCGGATTGATTTTTGGGCACCCATTTCCGATAATGATATTCATGCACGGGCACCCGGTGTAGAATGGAATTGGGAACCTAAGAGGAGCATTTTCTTGGATTGGAATTCGTATATGTTTTTCCGACCTTATAAGCTGATAGCCTTGGGAAAGAACAACGACATCCTAATGCAAAACAACAGATGTTTAGTGCGTTATAATGAACTCACCAGAACTTTGACAGAAATTGGGGAGACAGGGTGGGCATAGGTTAGAGTTATTCCTCACATGTGGAGCACCGTCTCGTTGAGGAATTTTGGTGTAAAATCGGAAACATGTACTCACGAAGTCCATGCCACAAACATATTCCGTGTGTAGTTTGTTTTTTTTGATCAGAGTAATGTAGTTTGGTGTTCCATATTTAATAGTACTATTTCTTGACATATTTTTTTTTTCTTATCTTGTCTGGACTAAAAGTTGTTTTTGAAATTTGAAGAATCAAACTTGGTCTTATTTTGGGTAATAAATTTTGGTGTTTTTATTTAATGGAGTTGATGCTTTTACTTTAAACATATTCCCGAAGAGTTTAGAGGGGGACTTTCTTTTTATGGTGGTCAATTTGGTATAAAGGGAGGCATTTCTCTATTTCAGTTGTATTTATGGTTATAAATTTTGCGAATCTACAGGGAGACATGAAAGTAAATCCGAGAGAAGTGAGAGTTTGAGATGCAAAAGGTATAACTGATTGATAGATAAATCAATGACGATATTCTTGAAAATGCACACTAATGAAAAATAACTGATGGGGATTTGATAAGTGGAGAAATAAAATGTTGATTACGTACGTGACGAGATTCATTTGATAGACGAATTATAGATTTGAAACTGGTGTTTGACACCAAAATACAAAACCAGAACATAAATGGGAAAAGCAAATTAGAGACATGTAACACATCATTTTAATTTCCAGAATTGTGTTATTATGTCTTTTTTATTAATAAATAACTAAGAAATAAAAGAAATATTGATCAATAATAAACCTATTTTTCCTTCAAACAATAAATAAAATAATAAACCTATTTTGGCAACAATGTTTGTATATGAACCGAGAATTCATCTAGTCTCTTTTTGGATCATGAACTTTAAATGCCACGTCATAGTCGTTAATATCATGAAAAAATTGATCCTGAAGCCGATCAACTCGCTCTTGAAGTATATTCACATGTTGTTGGAGACAAAAAAAATCACGATCAAAGGGAAAACAGTATCTACTCTCCATATGCACCAATTCCATACAATGCTCATCGACAACAAATGCATTAATCTCACGCAAACGCCAATAATCTGCATGCTTCCTCATGCAGATTATGAACACGCCGAGTCTAGGCTGAAGAACTCGTACATCGTAGTCTGAGATCTTAAAATCGTCTTCTAGGGTTCTTCTTAATGAATTGTACTCAACAGTTTAGGACCCATATCAATAAATTGGAAACAATATTTTTTGCAGTTCATTCTGATCGAAAAGGAAGAGCGCAGGAGAAGAAAAATTCCTCGTGTTGACAATTAGATATGGAAGGCCGGATTTTTATTTATTTATTAAGTTCTGTATGTTCAGAAACTACATCCGATTAAAAAGAAAATTAGATAAAGATTAAATATTCATTCCATATACGTATCTCATTATCTATTTTCTGCCATATTTATAGTGATATGGAAACTGAAATATTTGATGTACTTCTAAGGAGGTAAGGAATACCAAACACCTAATTTTCTTAACATAAAAAAAATGTAGGGGCCGAAAGAGAGATACATAAACTAAGGTCCCATTAGCCCATATTTGTATTGGTTTAAGCTATAACCGCTTATAAGATAAAACTTGCAAGGTACCATTACTCCATTAGCCCGTATTTTTAGTGGTTTAAGCTATAACCGCTTATATAAGATAAAACGTGCAAATACGCGTTACTTGCCTGCTCATTAAGGATGCGACCATTCAAATAATGCCTGCTCAACAAGGACGCGACCATTAGCCAACAAGTATATTGGATGTATATATAAGATTTACTGCTTGAAGCATTCTACAATATTAAGAAAATCATAAATGCTCTTAAGTCTTTTGTTTTTTGATAATCTTTCATCAGTATAATAGTGATGGATATGTTGTCACCGAGATACTACAACACCTCCAAACTGCAGAAAGCATTTTAACAAGCAAATGTGTCTCCAAAGAGTGGAACACTATTCTCGCGGACAAAAGAATTGTACTCCTTTTTGGTGTCAAACCAAGAAAAGGGACAGAAGTTACCCAATTCTTTTATAAAGAGAAAGATTTTAGCCCGATCATAACATCCAACAACCAAGACGCCGCGAATGATGGAACCCATGAAGAATTGAGCAAGTTGCACCCAATAGTTGGATCTTGCAATGGTCTGGTATGTTTTTATGTTTCACACCACGTCATACAAGATACTATATATGTTATGAATCCAGAAACTGGTGAGCATCTACATCTGCCACAACTATGCATCTTAATTGCATGAGATCAAGTACTTTCGTGGTATCCACGATACAATGTAATTGGGAGTTTCGGCTACTGTAAACGTACCAATGAGTACAAGGTTGTTCGAATTCACATGGATGGTAAAGTTCAAATACACACTCTAGGAGACAAGAGGGGATGAAGGAACATACCATAGGAGATTCCTTATGCTTTTCGGAGTTCAGGTGTGTATGCACATGGTTGTATTTTTTAGAAGGATTGTTGTCAGTGGTATGGTGGCATAATTTCTTTCAATTTGGACACTCAGACATTTCATCAACATTCACGACCCCCGCATCATATACCTGGGAGTGAATTCCCATCACTTGGGATGTTTATGATCGGGGTTCGCCTTTTATTTTACTACATTCATGACGCCTATGATGAGGGGATTAAGCAGCCCCGAATAGATTTCTGGGCACCCATTTCCAAAAAAAATATTCATACATGGGCACCTGGAGGGGAATGGAATTGGAATCATAGGAAAAGTATTTTCTTAGAAAAGGATGAGGATGAAAGGTGGCTGACCTATTACCCGATAACTTTTGGAAAAAAACAAGGACCTCCTATTGTGGCAGAATGGGCTTTTATTGCGTTACAATGCACTCCCCAGAACTTGGAAGGAAATTTAGGGGACACTATTGTGGGAAACAAGCAGGGTTGCAATTATTCCTCATATGAGGAGCGCTGTCTCATTGAAGAATTTTGGTGGACAATCGGAAACATGTACTCATGATGTTCATGCCACTAACACATTCCTTGGGTTATCTATGTAGCTTTTTTTTCTCTTGTAGTTTTTTTTTTCTTTTTTGGTGTTTGGATTATTTTGTATGTTGAAAATGTACGATTTAATTAGTTTGGATCATTGTTTAACTAGCCCTCCTTTGGTTTTTTCCTTTTTTTCCGTTACACCTATGGTCCAGCCATCCGGGCCACCCCAACCGACCTAGGTAATTAGTTGAAAAGTAAGAAAAATATTTGGGTATTTCCTAAGAGATCATGATTTATTTTAGTTTGTTATGTTCGGAATGTATATTAGATTAAAAAGGCAATTAGATAAACATGAAAATATTCATTCCATATCTCATTATATTTCTACATGAAAATTGAAATATTCGGTGTAAATACCAATGATTTAAGATGGAAAACCTACAAAAATTATCCGTCTCTATATATATAAGCTTTTCTTGTATCTGCATGTAGCATTCTACAATAAAAAAATTCTAAAAGCTTGTAAAAAATTTTTAATAATCTTTCATCAGTGTATTAGTGATGCATATGTTTCCGGAATTAACTACCGAGATACTTCAGCGCATCCAAACTGCAGAAAGCGTTTTAGCAAGCAAATGTGTACAAAGAATGGAATACTATCCTTGGGTACAAAAGAATTGGATTACTTTTTGGTGTCACACCAAGAATATGGAAAGATAAAGTTACTCAACTCTTTTATAGAGAGGAAGATTTCAGACGGATCATAACATCCAACAATCACGATGCCCAGAATGATGGAACCCATGTTGATTGGACTACGTTGTACCCAATAGTTGGATCTTGCAATGGTCTGGTATGTTTTTATGTTTCACACCACGGCATACAAGATCCTGCATATATTATGAATCCAGAAACTGGTGAGCACATCCATCTCCCAGAAATATGCATCCCAATTACACCGGATCCAGTACTTTTGTGGTATCCACGATACAACTTAATTGGGGGTTTCGGCTACTGTCAACGTACCGATTAGTACAAGGTAGTTCGAATTCACATGGATGGTAAAGTTCAAATACACACTCTAGGAGACAAGATGGGATGGAGGAACATGGAAAAGGAGATTCCTTATACTTTTCGGAGTTCAGGTGTGTACGCCCATGGTTGTATTTTTTGGACGGATTTTTTTCAGCTGGATGTTGGCATAATATCTTTTAATTTGGACACTGAGACGTTCCATCAACATTCGCCACCCCCGCATCATATTCGTGGGAGTGAATTTCGAATGAATACTTACCCATCACTTGGGATGGTCATGTTCGGAGTTCGCATTTTATTTTACTACATCCATGAGGGGATTGAACGTCCCCAGATAGATTTCTGGGCTCCCATTTCCGAAGAAAATATTCATACATGGGCACCTGACGGGAAATGGAATTGGAATTATAAGATAAGCATTTAATTTGAAGATGATGAATGGCCGACTTGTAACCCCATAGTCTTTGTAAATAACAAGGACCTCTTATTTTGGAAGAAAAGGTGTTTATGGCGTTACAATACACTCACCAGTACTTGGATGGAAATTTGGGGGGAACTACGGTGGGAAACAAGGGTTGCAATTGTTCCTCACATGAGGAGCGTTGTCTTGTTGAAGAATTTTTGTGGACAATCGGAAAGGTGTACTCACGATTTCCATGCCGCTAACACATTCCCTTACTTATTTATGTAGCCTTTTTCTTATAGTTGTGTTTTATTTTCTTATTTTATTTTTTGTATTATGATATTTTTTTATGCTGAAATGTACAATTTATGACTTGGGTTATCACTTTTTTTTTTCTTGTATTAAACAAAAGGCTACACCAGGCAACTTCATTAGAAAACTAATCAATCATCACACAGGAAAATGGTTGGTATCCTAGCGACAAGCTGGGCACCAACACCTTTTTGAATCGCTACACCAAACCTATGAAAAATAAAAATGTTTATTCTAGTAGTAACATCATGACTAGGAATATGGTTCCTTTTTTTTGGCGTTTGGATGTTTTCTATATATATGTTGTTCAATTTCGTGTGTCAACATGATAGTGTTGCCGCTAAATGTTGGGTCATTGTCGTGTATGTTAAATTAAAAAGGATATTAGATAAATATGAAAATATTCATTCCATATCTCATGAAATCGCGTATATTATTTATTATGTTCGTAATGTATATTAGATTAAAAAGAAAATTAGATAAACATGAAAATATTCGTTCCATACTAGAATATTCAGTGTAAATACCAAAGAATATAGGTGTTTTAAGATAATGATGGAAAACCTAAAAAATTAGGGTTTTCCTTACAAATATATATAAATTCCACCAAGCATAGAAAAAAATTAACAGAGTATTAAGAGGAAAATGAGTTCTGCTAAGAGGGATTGTAGAGATGAAACTGAAGAGAGGATGCAAAAATGTCCTCGACTGATGGTTGGTCCTAATAAATTGAGGATTATCATTACTCTAGACGGAGTAACTACTGTTCCTGGTGTTCCTCTTGACGTTGTAATTAGTTCTGTTGTAAGTAGTGTTGACACTGATGATGTTCCTATTTATGATGATGTTATTCATGGTGTTCCTCTGGACCCTGTAATCAGTAGTATTGAGAATGCCGATGTTCCTACTTATGTTGATGTTCCTACTGTGAATGATGATGCTCATGATCCTAATATTGATGAAGATCCTATGTTCCGGACATGGCAGAGGATCCAAAAGTTAACAAGCACGATCTTAACAAGCATGTGGAGCCTGATGAAGCAGAAAATGCCAAATCTGAGGATGACAAGACGCCCAAGCCTGCTGGTTGGAGTGATCAAGTTCACCTCAGTTTGCAAGAAGAATTGTTTGAAGATGCAGGATGGTTCATTTGATATGTTTTATGTGTTTTTTGATGATAGGGTTTGATTTATGGATTTCTTTTTGCGGATGCTTTGAAAGTTGTTTTCGTTTCTTGTTTCGTTTGGTAATTTTGTCATTTAGAAGAAGGGGATGTTTAAGAATTCTTTTATTACTTAGGTATTGGAATCATGAAATAAATCAGATAATTATTTACAAGTTCACAAACTTTACATAATATAATATACTCTTGCAAATTTATTTATTTATGAGGTGTGCATTCTTTAGGAAAAATAAATATAATTAGCTGAAATAACGTAGCAAATGTAGAAACATACAGTTGTTCCCCCATGTAAACAATAAGAATCAATTTATCACTTTAATTATGTCTGATCTTATTATCTCCTTGCCAATACGTTTAACAATAATACGAGTTTGAACAAGTAAAGTACTGCTATACGACGATGTTAATGATAATGATCTTTGCATGGATTTAGATGAGAATGAGGAAACCAGACTAATCTGACAAAGAACCAGACTAATCTAACAAGTTCTTTTCTTTTTTAAACAGGGTTTTTGATGTGTGAACTTTTAGTTTACGAATTTTTTAAGTACTGCACTAGATGCATGCTTTTTAAACTGATAGATAGGTTGACATTTATGTGATGAATGATTCATGCAGAATTTTTATGTTTTATGGAAATGATGAACATGAAAATGGATGGGTTTAGTTTATTTATCTTTAGTAGCTTACTGTATGATTAGAAGAATACGTTTCTACATTGGTGCCACTAACAAATCATACGTTTCCTCCCTAAACCAAGAATAATAATACAGGAGAAAACCCATCTTAAAATTTTTAAGGAAAATATTATTCGAAATAGGAAAGTAATTTTTTTCTATGACCTCTTCTCGAGTTGGCTAGAGATAGGAAACTAAATTTCGAAAATTTTGGGAAACAATTTTATCATAACTGTCTACGATATATTCTCTCATAAAATAAGGAAACTAATCGTATTGGTTACACATCAAAAATTTGAAAATTAAAAAAAAAAAAAGAAAAACACCAAAAATATTTTGTTTGGCGGGTGACGAAAATGAGTTTTACTTGGCGGGATGATTTCAAAAGGAAAATCAATTCCCTCCTGATGGTTTGGTTAAATACCAAAAAGAAAAAGAAAGATGAGTTCGATCTACTTTATTCTGTATTTATTACTCGATTCATTATCTCTTTGAAATCATAATTCTGCTACTTTCTCTAACATTTACAAGGAACCTACCTCTTCAGACTCGATCTTTGTTGTTGGTATTATTTCTACAACCCACTATCGAATGAATATTTAATTGATGTTAGATTTTTTATTCGATCTCATGGAATCAGATGTTAGATCTTATAGGTTTACTAGTTAAAGCATGATTAGGGTTTTTATTCTATTACTTCTTATTGGTTTACCAGTTAAAGCATGATTAGGGTTTTTATTCTATTTTTACTATCTCTAATTTTTACAAGGAACCTACCTTTTCAGACTCGATCTTTGTTGTTGGTATTATTTCTACAACCCATTATCGAATGAGTCTCTGTTACTTGGCGAGCCTGTAATGTATGCATTTTAATTTGCTACTTTTAATGATACCATGTTGCTGGTTGGCTAATTTGACCATCATATTCAAGCTAAATATGGATAATCAATATGTGGTGCTTTAGTACTCTTGGCTTTTGTAAAAATAACAAGTTATATAAGACTGTTTAACCGGTACCTTTCGCTTCGTGTATAACACAATATTCATGAGGATATTTTGTGTGTTGCATTGATGTTTTAGCCTCAGTTACATGCATCAATGAGTTCATGTTTGTTTTCTTTCATATAATAGACTATAGGTCTAACACATGTAGCCTATCCTGTTAGGTTTAGCTAATATTTTCCAAAATAAGCTCAAATTCCTAACTGAGATGCACGTACCTACACAACTTTTATCATGGGAGAAGATGATGATTACAACGCGCCCATAGTTTAGGAATGGCCCGATGAGGTAGTTTCTGATGAAGAAACGATGGAGTTTGATGAGAGTCAATATGACAATGTACAATCAGATGGCGGTGATGATGAAGATATGTTCCAAACTCATATATATGAAGATAATACAGGTAATGTTCGGAATCTTGTACTTGTTTCTACTTAAATATCACATGGTTTCATGTTTTGCCTGGGTTATTTCCAGAGTCAGACGATTCTGAATATGATGATTTCCAAGAATTAAAATAAAAAGAATTGGAAAATGCTCCAGAAGCAGAAGTGCAGCCACGACAGGAAGGCTCTACATAACTGATCAAAACTAAGAGGGGAATGAAAAGAATGTTGAAGCTGCATAGAGACTTCTCGAATAACAAGGAAGCCAAAAAAAAAGGGATATTGAATTTGACAAAATGGTTCGGCCTATTGGTGACCATAGAATTGAATTTAGTAGTTACCTAGGCTATTTGGCCCGTGATATGGTTGGCCTAAAACATTTATGTTGGAAGGATGTCCCTGCAACAACAAGACAAAATATATGGGACAAAATTCTGGTATGCATATGCGGTTATCAATTCGTCGATTTTGTTGTGTAACTGTGAGTCTGTGATGAACATACATTAGTTGTTATTGAAATTTCATTTTGAGGTGCCCCTTGATTATAAGAAAGCGGTCATGAAGCGTCTACCTATTCAGATGCGGGACTTCAGAAGTAAATTGTACAATAATTATGTAAACAAACTAAAAACCATCCCCAAAAAGTACGAAACGGTAATAGACCAAGAATCCTGGGACAAGTTCCTTAAGTATGTACTAGAAGACCCTATATTTAAGGTATGTAATACATATTGCTTTTTCTAATTTGTGTTTCGTTCTTATTGTCTATCCCAGCATACTAATGAAATTATTTTTATTTACTCTGCAAGGAAAACTCGGAGAAGGTAAAAGAGGCAATATCACAATCCAAGTTCCCACATCGGACGGGACGAGGAGGATACTCGGGATTAAAACAAAAATTAGTAAGTCTATTGTCTTATTTATTATACACTGCACAGTAAAACCGGGCATATCAGATACTTCTGTTTTATATGTCGTGTTTCTTGTCTCATATATGCATAAACTTTTAACTGTATAGGGATGTGTCCTCTTACACCAATCTGTAATTTTGTCACATTAGATGCTTTGGAATAGGTTTTCTGTTTTACAGAGTTAATATTGTGCGGATGTAAATCCTTACTTGTTTCTGGTAACTACTAGGTCAAAGAGGGAAAGGTTTCTAAAGAAGATCTTGAAGACCGGTGCTTCATGTGGGCAAAAGCACGCGAAAACGACGAAGGAGTCGTACCAGAAGAATTTGTCAGGGAGAATGCAAAAGAAGTTGTGAGAAAATAGAAACATTACAGTCCTCATGTTTTTAACCAAAGTAAGTGCGCAAGGTTTATATCATAATTTAACACATTATTTGAACAGGTATAGAAGCGAAAGATGATTCAAGAGGGAACTCTAAAGGTTGGTCCTAACGAGGATTCCCTAGCAGTTGTGATCGGCCGGATAACGGTGGACGTATGAAGGGGTTGGCTTTGGAGTGACGGCAAAACTTTACTTTCCAAATAGAAGAAAACCAAGACACTCGAAAGAGAATGATGAACTGCGTGAAAAGATGATAGCTAAATAAAAAGAATTATAGTATACTAAAAATGCATATCAGAGATTAACAGATAACTTGTTATCTCAAGGTCACGACATTACTAAAATTTTGGGCAGCAGTATGGGTATCAGCAAGTCTGGAGGAGAGGTAAGTGAACTGAGTTTTGATTAAATTGTTTAATTTTTAAAAAAAACTGGCAGACAGTATCTGATTTTTTCAAACAATGTGTTCAATTACAGACACATGATGCAGGACCTAGCAACGCCTCCAATCGATTTAAGAATAACATAGGTCCAGAATCAGTTAAGCAATTTCTAAAAAAACATGGGAAATCCGGTCCGCAGAAGTCATCTGAAAGCATCAAAGGGTTCGGGAAGCGGGAGTCTCCTTGTACTAAAACGCCGACCGTTTCTACTGAATCCCCGGTGTCTTTAGAATCAAAAAAGAAGTCTCCGTCTCCTCCATCCACTGGGGAATCTCAGAATGTGGCATCTGAATAAGATACACTGATGCATGGTTTTCCAACGCATTTAAATTTTTAATCTTCCATTCACTATCTCTCATGCGCCTTGTGTTTCTGCAGGGCATAAGATGCAAACTTTGGTCTGGAGAAAAGGACAACATTGTTTCTTTGAGTATAGTTTACTGTACAAACAAGATACTCTACAAAATGAAGTCAGGAGTTCCAAGTGAAACTACATGCTATGGTATCCGGTTAGTGAAGTACTAAATGAAACCATCAAATTACCCTTTGGCAAACCTGGGTTAAGAACTTTAAAAGATGTCGGTGATGCTGAAATTAATTGGCTATCCAATCAAACCATCTTGTATCAAAAGGTTGGTTGCTTGGCTTGTTTGCTTTATTAACTCATTGGATATATTTTTACACAAACCAGATTTATGTATGTATGTTGTTTGAGATAAGAGATGAATATGTTATCAGCTATATGAATTACGGACGTTAGTGCCTATTTTAGAGAACCTTATAGAACGTGATATGTGTTTAGCTACTTGATTGTGAGTCAGTTGTGCATTGTGCTTAAATGGTTTCACTGCAAAAAGAAGGTACAACTTTTATTTCAATTTTCTGATGCAGGTAAGTCAACCAAAACATTCCGAGGTTGTGAAATCAACGACTCTACTCAATGGAAGCCCATCTCGTATCGCAATATCTGAAAAAGTTCCGAAGGTATGTGTCTTAAACCAGTTACATGATCTTAAGACCATATGAATGAAGTATGATATCGACTACATGAATCACGGATGCTAGGGTATATTTTGTAGAACCTTGTATATTTGTTACCTATTCAATTCATCAGTATCTTCGCATTCACGGTGGAATTTGGCATATTTGTTACCCGAATAAGGTCTAACAAGCAGTCTCCTAATCTTATGCAGAACTCTACCAGTAATTCCCAACCAAATCCTTTAATATCTCTAGAGAAGTCGTGCACATTTATGGCATAACCTCTGCCTAAGACATCTAATGGAGAATGTTTTTTTTTCTTCGTAAATCTATATTGCTAATCCTAGCTTGTTATTTTTATATGATGTTCATATGTCGTATCCATATTGCTAATCCTAGCATCTTCTTTTTATATGATGTTAATCAACTATATAAACTGTATTACATAAATCGTGTATTCAGTTTGATTAAAGAATAAGTACGAGAGAGAAATATATTAACACCTAAACGGAACATGAATTCTAGTGTAAATTAGAAAATTGATATTTGGTTACGGATTTTATTATGGGCGTCAGCTGTGAAAAATGGTGCGTCCTTCAGTGAAGTTGGATTTATTGCATTGTTGGAAAAATGACTTTTGTCTGTCTCTTGTTGAGAATTCACATGACAGGCGAGTTCTCCTTGGATTTAGAATATATATATAATACATTTAATCTCTTGCTGCAGGAAACTCCACAACATGGAAAACCTCATGAGCAACCAGAACCAGTTTTTGATTCTTGGAAGAAATTGGACAGTGAAAAACTGAATGAGGAGCACCTAGCAGTCAATCCACATTCGGGGAGTCATGCAGCCTCTGAAAAGATTTCTCAGAAGACTAAAAAGGTGCATAGAAAGTTATCTGCACCAACTGTGCAGAGGGCATTGCAACTTTCAGCTGCGCACCAGGAAGACAAGGCTTGGCACGTTGAGAATGTCACAACCTGATCCATTGCATGCAGAGACACCACCATCAAAAAAGTTGAAGAAAAACTCATGATTTTTGGATAAATGCTCTTTAATATTTTTCTTTTGCGGACGCTTTGAAACTTGCTTTCATTTCTTGTTTCGTTTGCTAAATTTGTCCTTTAGAAGAAGGTGATGTTTAAGAATTCTTTTATTACTTAGGTATCGGAATCATGAAGTAAATCAGATAATTACGAGTTTGAACAAGTAAAGTGCTATTGAAAGTAAAGTACTGCTATATGACGATGTTAATGATAATGATATTTGCGTGGATTTGAATTAGAATGAGGAACCAGACTAATCTGACAAAGAACCAGCCTAATCTGACAGAACCTGACTCATCTAACAAGTTCTTTGCTTTTTTAAACAGGGTTTTTGATGTGTGAACTTTTAGTTTACATATTTTTTAAGTACTGCACTAGATGCATGCTTTTTACGTTGATAGATAGGTTGACATTTATGTGATGAATGATTCACGCTTAATATTTATGTTTTCTGGAAATGATGAACATGAAAATGGATGGGTTTAGTTTATTTATCTTTAGTAGCTTACTTTATGATTAGAAGAATACGTTTCCTACATAGGTGCCACTAACAATTCATACGTTACCTCCCTAAACCAAGAATAATACAGGAGACAACTCAGCTTAAAATTTTTAAGGAATATATTATTCGAAATAGGAAAATAATTTTTTTCTATGGCCTCTTCTCGAGTTGGTTAGAGAGAGGAAATTAAATTTCAAAAATTTTGGGAAACAATTTTATCATAACTGTCTATGATATATTCTCTCATAAAATAAAAGAAACTAACCATATTGGTTACACATCAAAAATTTGGAAATAAAAAAAGAAAAACACCAAAAATATTTTGTTTGACGTGCGATGAAAATGAATTTTACTGGGCGGGATGATTTCAAAAGGAAAATCAATTCCCGCTTGATGGGTTGGTTAAACTCTAAAAAGAAAAAGAAACATGAGTTCGATCTACTTTTTTTCAGTTTTTATTACTCGATTCATTCTCTCTTTGAAATCATAATTCTGCTACTATCTCTAATCTTTACAAGGAACCTACCTCTTCAGACTCGATCTTTGTTGTTGGTATTATTTCTACAACCGAATATTAAATTGATGTTAGATTTTTATTCGATCTCATGGAATCAGATGTTAGATCTTATAGGTTTACTAGTTAAATCATGATTAGGGTTATTATTCTATTACTTCTTATTGATTTACAAGTTAAAGCATGATTAGGGTTTTTATTCTATTTTTACTATCTCTAATCTTTTCAAGGAACCTACCTTTTCAGACTCAATCTTTATTGTTGGTATTATTTCTGCAACCCATTATCGAATGAATATTAAACTGATGTTAGATTTTTTGTTCGATCTCATGGAATCAGATGTTAGATCTTATAGGTTTACTAGTTAAAGCATGACTAGGGTTTTTATTCGGCTGTATCAAAGAACAAGTTATTGACGATGAGAGGTGATTTTATTTTGTTACAACAGTACTGTTTTAGGCTTAATTTAAATGCATGAACTATTATAAGATTGAGGTAAGGATCTTTCTTTCATGTTACTTAGGTAGGATTTACTAGTTAGTTAGGTTTTACAAAACTTAACGATGCTAATTTTTTTCCCGGGTTTTTGTTATTGTTTGGGTTGGATTTAGATACAACTCTACTTTGATGGACGTTGTTGTGTCAATCATAAATATATATATATATATATATATATATATATAAGGCTTCTCAAGATTTAATCATTTGAGTCTCCGTTACTTGGCGAGCCTGTAACGTCTGCATTTTAAGTTGTCACTTTTAATGATACCATGTTGCTAGTTGGCCAATTTGACTATCATCTTCAAGCTAAAAATGGATAATAATTATGTGGTGCTTTAGTACTCTTGGCTTTTGTAACAAAAAGTTATATAAGACCGTTTAACCGGTACCTTACGCTTTTTGGATAACACAATATTCATGAGGATATTTTGTGTGTTGCAGTGATGTTTTAGCCTCAAGTTACATGCATCAATGAGTTCATGTTTTCTTTTCATATAATAGAAAAGAAGTGTAACACATGTAGCCTATCCTGTTAGGTTTAGCTAATATTTTCCAAAATAAGCTCAAATTCCTAACTGAGATGCATGTACGCACCTACACAGCTTTTGTCATGGCAGAAGATGATTACAACGTGCCCGCAGAGGAGGACCAATGGTATGATGAGGTGGGTTCTGATGGTGGTCGTAGAATTAAATTCAGTAGTTACCTAGGCTATTTGGCCCGCGATATGGTTGGCATAAAACATTTATGTTGGAAGGAAGTCCCTGCAACAACAAAACAATATATGTGGGAGGAAATTCTGGTGTGCATATGCGGTTATCAATTCGTCGTTTTTGTTGTCGAACTGTGAGTCTGTGATGAATATACATTAGTTGTTATTGGAGTTTCATTATGAGGTGACCCATGAATATAAGCGAGCGGTCATGAAGCGTCTAGTTGTTCAACTGCGGGACTTCAGAAGGAAATTGTACAATAATCATGTAAAACCCTTCCTGGAAAGACCGGAAAAACTAAAAACTTTCCCCAGAGAGTATGAAACGGTAATGGACCAAGAAGACTGGGACGAATACCTTAAGTATGTACTAAAATCGCACATATTTAAGGTATAGAGTACACATTGCTTTTTCTAATTTGTGTTTCGTTCTTATTGTCTATCCCAACATACTAATGAAATTATTTTTATTTCCTCTGCAAGAAAAATTCGGAGAAGGGAAAAGAGGCAATATCACAATCCAAGTTCCCACATCGGACGGGATGATACTCGGGATTAAAACTAAAATCATTATATGAAGAGATTAGTAAACCAGTTTAGGAAATATCACAATCCGAGGAGGATACTCGGGATTAAAACTAAAATTAGTAAGTTTGTTGTCTTAAACCAGTTACATGATCTTAAGACCATATGAATGAAGTATGATATCGACTACATGAATCACGGATGCTAGGGTATATTTTGTAGAACCTTGTATATTTGTTACCTATTCAATTCATCAGTATCTTCGCATTCACGGTGGAATTTGGCATATTTGTTACCCGAATAAGGTCTAACAAGCAGTCTCCTAATCTTATGAAGAACTCTACCAGTAATTCCCAACCAAATCCTTTAATATCTCTAGAGAAGTCGTGCACATTTATGGCATAACCTCTGCCTAAGACATCTAATGGAGAATGTTTTTTTTTCTTCGTAAATCTATATTGCTAATCCTAGCTTGTTATTTTTATATGATGTTCATATGTCGTATCCATATTGCTAATCCTAGCATCTTCTTTTTATATGATGTTAATCAACTATATAAACTGTATTACATAAATCGTGTATTCAGTTTGATTAAAGAATAAGTACGAGAGAGAAATATATTAACACCTAAACGGAACATGAATTCTAGTGTAAATTAGAAAATTGATATTTGGTTACGGATTTTATTATGGGCGTCAGCTGTGAAAAATGGTGCGGCCTTCAGTGAAGTTGGATTTATTGCATTGTTGGAAAAATGACTTTTGTCTGTCTCTTGTTGAAATTCACATGACAGGCGAGTTCTCCTTGGATTTAGAATATATATATAATACATTTAATCTCTTGCTGCAGGAAACTCCACAACATGGAAAACCCCATGAGCAACCAGAACCAGTTTTTGATTCTGAGAAGAAATTGGACAGTGAAAAACTGAATGTGGAGCACCTAGCAGTCAATCCACATTCGTGGAGTCATGCAGCCTCTGAAAAGATTTCTCAGAAGACTAAAAAGGTGCAGAGAAAGTTATCTGCACCAACTGTGCAGAGGGCATTGCAACTTTCAGCTGCGCACCAGAGGAAGACAAGGCTTGGCACGTTGAGAATGTCACAACCTGATCCATTGCATGCAGAGACACCACCATCAAAAAAGTTGAAAAAAAACTCATGATTTTTGGAAAAATGCTCTTTAATATTTTTCTTTTGAGGACACTTTGAAACTTGCTTTCATTTCTTGTTTCGTTTGCTAAATTTGTCCTTTAGAAGAAGGTGATGTTTAAGAATTCTTTTATTACTTAGGTATTGGAATCATGAAGTAAATCAGATAATTACGAGTTTGAACATAAAGTGCTATTGAAAGTAAAGTACTGCTATATGACGATGTTAATAATAATGATATTTGCGTGGATTTGAATTAGAATGAGGAACCAGATTAATCTGACAAAGAACCAGCCTAATCTGACAGAACCTGACTCATCTAACAAGTTCTTTGCTTTTTTAAACAGGGTTTTTGATGTGTGAACTTTTAGTTTACATATTTTTTAAGTACTGCACTAGATGCATGCTTTTTACGCTGATAGATAGGTTGACATTTATGTGATGAATGATTCACGCTGAATATTTATGTTTTCTGGAAATGATGAACATGAAAATGGATGGGTTTAGTTTATTTATATTTAGTAGCTTACTTTATGATTAGAAGAATACGTTTCCTACATAGGTGCCACTAACAATTCATACGTTACCTCCCTAAATCAAGAATAATACAGGAGACAACTCAGCTTAAAATTTTTAAGGAATATATTATTCGAAATAGGAAAATAATTTTTTTCTATGGCCTCTTCTCGAGTTGGTTAGAGAGAGGAAACTAAATCTCAAAAAATTTGGGAAACAATTTTATCATAACTGTCTATGATATATTCTCTCATAAAATAAAAGAAACTAACCATATTGGTTACACATCAAAAATTTGGAAATAAAAAAAGAAAAACACCAAAAATCTTTTGTTTGACATGCGATGAAAATGAATTTTACTGGGCGGGATGATTTCAAAAGGAAAATCAATTCCCGCCTGATGGGTTGGTTAAACTCTAAAAAGAAAAAGAAAGATGAGTTCGATCTAATTTTTTTCAGTTTTTATTACTCGATTCATTCTCTCTTTGAAATCATAATTATGCTACTATCTCTAATCTTTACAAGGAACCTACCTCTTCAGACTCGATCTTTGTTGTTGGTATTATTTCTACAACCGAATATTAAATTAATGTTAGATTTTTTATTAGATCTCATGGAATCATATGTTAGATCTTATAGGTTTACTAGTTAAAGCATGATTAGGGTTATTATTCTATTACTTCTTATTGGTTTACAAGTTAAAGCATGATTAGGGTTTTTATTCTATTTTTACTATCTCTAATCTTTACAAGGAACCTACCTTTTCAGACTCAATCTTTATTGTTGGTATTATTTCTGCAACCCATTATCGAATGAATATTAAACTGATGTTAGATTTTTTGTTCGATCTCATGGAATCAGATGTTAGATCTTATAGGTTTACTAGTTAAAGCATGACTAGGGTTTTAATTCGGATATATCAAAGAACAAGTTATTGACGATGAGAGGTGATTTTATTTTGTTACAACAATACTGTTTTAGGCTTAAGTTACATGCATGAACTATTATAAGATTGAGGTAAGGATCTTTCTTTCATGTTACTTAGTTAGGATTTACTAGTTAGTTAGGTTTTACAAAACTTAACGATGCTAATTTTTTTATCGGGTTTTTGTTATTGTTTGGGTTGGATTTAGATATAACTCTACTTTGATGGACGTTGTTGTGTCAATCATATATATATATATATAAGGCTTCTCAAGATTTAATCATTTGAGTCTCCGTTACTTGGCGAGCATGTAACGTCTGCATTTTAAGTTGCCCCTTTTAATGATACCATGTTGCTAGTTGGCCAATTTGACTATCATCTTCAAGCTAAAATGGATAATCATTATGTGGTTCTTTAGTACTTTTGGCTTTTGTAACAAAAAGTTATATAAGACCGTTTAACCGGTACCTTACGCTTTTTGGATAACACAATATTCATGAGGATATTTTGTGTGTTGCAGTGATGTTTTAGCCTCAAGTTACATGCATCAATGATTTCATGTTTTCTTTTCATATAATAGAAAAGAAGTGTAACACATGTAGCCTATCTTGTTAGGTTTAGCTAATATTTTCCAAAATAAGCTCAAATTCCTAACTGAGATGCATGTAATCACCTACACAGCTTTTGTCATGGCAGAAGATGATTACAACATGCCCGCAGAGGAGGACCAATGGTATGATGAGGTGGGTTCTGATGGTGGCCGTAGAATTAAATTCAGTAGTTACCTAGGTTATCTGGCCCGCGATATGGTTGGCATAAAACATTTATGTTGGAAGGAAGTCCCTGCAACAACAAAACAATATATGTGGGAGGAAATTCTGGTGTGCATATGCGGTTATCAATTCGTCGTTTTTGTTGTCGAACTGTGAGTCTGTGATGAACATACATTAGTTGTTATTGCAGTTTCATTATGAGGTGACCCATGAATATAAGCGAGCGGTCATGAAGCGTATAGCTGTTCAACTGCGGGACTTCAGAAGGAAATTGTAAAATAATCATGTAAAACCCTTCCTGGAAAGACCGGAAAAACTAAAAACTTTCCCCAGAGAGTACGAAAAAGTAATGGACCAAGAAGACTGAGACGAATACCTTAAGTATGTACTAAAATCACATATATTTAAGATATGGATTACACATTGCTTTTTCTAATCTGTGTTTCGTTGTTATTGTCTATCCCAGCATACTAATGAAATTATTTTTATTTCCTCTGCAAGAAAAATTCGGAGAAGGGAAAAGAGGCAATATCACAATCCAAGTTCCCACATCGGACGGGACGATACTCGGGATTAAAACTAAAATCATTATATGAAGATATTCGTAAATATCACAATCCGAGGAGGATACTCTGGATTAAAACTAAAATTAGCAAGTCTGTTTTCTTAAACCAGTTACATGATCTTGAGACCATATGACTAAAATATGATATCGACTACATGAATCACGGATGCTAGGGTGTATTTTGTAGAACCTTGTATATTTGTTACCTATTCAATTCATCAGTGTCTTCGCATTCACGGTGGAATTTGGTATATTTGTTACCCGAATAGGGTCTAACAAGCAGTTTCCTAATCTTATGCAGAACTCTACCAGTAATTCCCAACCAAATCCTTTAATATCTCTAGAGAATTCGTGCACATTTATGGCATAACCTCTGCCTAAGACATATAATGGAGAATGTTTTTTTTTCTTCGTAAATCTATATTGCTAATCTTAGCTTGTTATTTTTATACGATGTTCATATGTCGTATCCATATTGCTAATCCTAGCATCTTCTTTTTATATGATGTTAATCAAGTATATAAATTGTTTTACATAAATCGTGTATTCAGTTTGATTAAGGAATAAGTATGAGATAGAAATATATTAACACCTAACGAATCATGAGTGCCAGTGTAAATTAGAAAATTGATACTTGGTTACGGATTTTATTATGGGCGTTAGCTGTGAAAAATGGCGCGGCCTTCAGTGAAGTTGGATTTATTACATTGTTGGAAAAATGACTTTTGTCTGTCTCTTGTTGAAAATTCACATGACAGAAGAATTCGCCATGGATTTAGGATATATATATATATATATTTATAATACATTTAATCTCTTGCTGCAGTAAACTCAACCGCATGGAAAACCTCATAAGCAACCAAAACCAGTTTTAGATTCTGAGAAGAAATTGGACAGTGAAAAACTGAATGAGGAGCACCTAGCAGTCAATCCATAATCGGGGAGTCATGCATGCAGCCTCTGAAAATCTTTCTCAGAAGACTAAAAAGACGCAAAGAAGGTTATATGCACCAACTATGCAGAAGGCATACCAACTTTCAGATGGGAAACAGAGGAGACAAGGTTTGGCGCGTCGAGAATGTCACAAACTGATCCATTGCATGTAGAGACGCCATCATTAAAGAAAAACTGATGATTTTTGGATAAATGCTCTTTAATTTCTTTTTTTGCAAACAAAAGCTCAAATTTTTTTACCGTGTTATTAATAATAATATGAATTTTTGGCATATATGAATTTCAAATTTAACCACAATCTATAAAGTATATAAGAGAATTTGGATAGTGCCAGGTGGATGTTTTAGATGCGTCATATCTGAACGGCTTAGAGGCGTCACACGCGTAATACATACGCTTCGAGATTAATTAGCGTGGCTAAACATAACATAAAGACACATTAAGCAGATATAAATTGTCATGGCTAAATATCATATAAAGCACGTTATATGGCGTGTCTATAGGTTATCCGATGAACGGCTCCCAACGTTACATGTGGACGGTCAACGTTACATCTGAACGGTCAATATTGCATCATCTAATATGAGATCCAACGATTCCTAATACGTCCACGTGGATCAAGGTAATTGTAAATTGGCGTGGATAAATATCACATATATAGCCACACTCTATAGGGCGTGTCTATAGGATATCCAATGAACGGCTCACAACGTTACACGTGGATGGTAAATGATGCATATAATTGGATGGTCAATATTGCATATCTAAAATGAGATCCAACGATTCCTAATACGGCCACGTGGATCAAGGTAATTATAAATTGGCATGGCTAAATATGACATATATATCCACGCTCTATGGGGCGTGTCTATAGGATATCCAATGAACGACTCACAACGTTACACGTGGACGGTGAAGGATGCATATAATTGAACGGTTAATATTGCATCATCTTAAATGAGATCCAAAAATTCCTAATACTTCCACGTGGATCAATTTAATTGTAAAATGGCGTGGCTAAATATCACATACATATCTACGCTCTATGGGGCGTGTCTATAGGATATCCAATGAATGGCTCACAACATTACACGTGGACGGTAAAGGATGCATATAATTGAAAGGTCAATATTGCATCATCTAAAATGAGATCCAACGATTCCTAATACTGCCACGTGGATCAAGTTAATTGTAAATTGGCGTGGCTAAATATGACATATAGCCACGCTCTATGGGGCGTGTCTATAGGATATCCAATGAACGGCTCACAACATTACATGTGGATGGTATTCAACGGTTACTAATACATCCACGTGGATGAAGTAAGTGAAATTGGCGTGGCTAAAACATAATATAAAACCACGTTAAACCTATAAGGCATGTCTATTGAATAACCAATGGCTACGCCAAAACGCAATTTGCGTGTCTAAAGTGAACCAAATAGCCACACCATAAAGCAATTTGCGCGTCTCTAGTGAATCCAATAGCCATGCCATAAAGCAATTTGCGTGTCTATATTGAATCAAATAGCCACGCCTAATGCAATACGGGTGTCTATAGTGAACCAAATAGCCACGCCATAAAGCAATTTGCGTGTCTATAGTGAATCAAATAGCCACGCCTAATGCAATTTTCGTGTCTACAGGGAACCAAATAGCCACGCCAAAAAAATAAATCGAGTGTCCATAGAGTACCAGTACTTAAGTTTTTTATGGACTATATAGCTACGCCTTTTTGGATCTTGCATGTCTATTACATGCAGAAGTAGACACGCATGGCTGGCGTGGCTTTAATCTACCTAAAGCCACGCCGCTAACCCTAAAACCACGCAAGCAGAAGACACGCCACCTCCAAACCAAAGTGGCGTGTCAAAACCCCTATGGACACACCAATTTGGCGTGGCTAAAGGGTCTCCGTGTACTAGTGTAGCATGAAGCTTTATCAGTTATATAAATCTATTCGAAGTTTTAATCATAATCGTTTTTTTTAACTATTTCTAGGGTTTATGATTGATTAATTAGATTGTTTGGAGTGCACGCTGGATTAATCTTTTGATCATTCTATTGCTAGTAAAGGGTTAGGACATCCGTGTAATTGTTGAATAATCCTTGCACAAGTAGAGAACGCGAGACCTTGCAGAGGGATTCTTTGGATCAATCGTGTGTGAAGACAACACTAGTAAGTGGACCTTGCGCTAAGAGTCTAACTGCTAGGATCAACCTAAGTTCACATAACTTAAAGCTTCTGATTAGGTTACACCTTGAGTGCGCTACTTCTTGGTGGTTCGGTTAGATAGAACTTAATATGCGAGCGTTTCGGTATCCGGTTACATAAGTGACTTTGGGGATATCACTGCTCTAGTTGCTTTCCTACGATTGGTGATGAATTGTTTTAACAAAGATAGATACGTATACTATTAATTGAGTCAACGTTTGGTAACGACGAAGGACTCATTGATTATCACTTTCATCTTATTCTCGTTCTATTCTTTTTATTTACTTTAAACGAAAACCCCCTTTGTGTTCTCCTTTGTTTTGATAATATGAATAACCTATCAATTCCACAGCTCTCTGTGGTAAGGATCATTAGTACTGCTATATTACTAGTTAATTAATGGGAAAAATCTCGATTAATTTGTTGTGGTTACGACACACATCAATGAACATCCTCCAGTTTGTGACATGTTTGATGTCTCGAATATTTTATATAAAATATGTAGCAATAAGTTGTTGAGTAGGTCTTGAATAATTATTCTGACCAATCACGCGCAAGCTAGGAGGCGAGTAGTCATGAAACTTGCCGCAAAGAATAGCATGTGACACCATTAAGTTAAATAACTAAGTTATTTGTGAAGCTGATACTCATAAAATATTGTATGTATTTGATGCATGTAAAGCATCTCTTTTAAGCGAGCAAATCAAAAATAATTGATGCATGTGAAGCATCGTTGTATAAATCTTTCCTAAATTATTCGCAGAGCTTAATGTCTTAAAAGGAGCATGAACTACCATTTTCGAGAAGCTACTAGGATCCATTCACGCATGGGCAGGCCGGTTGAACCTTATAAGAGAGTAACGACTAGCGACCACGACGACATATTATTGGTCGCTTAAGGTTTGATTTAGGCCGGTCAATTCGGATAGCGAGTTTGGACGGTCGATATGATTTGCGACATTTAAAGGCCGTTGTTGAATTTATTAAAATCCTTAAATGCGACGCGGCTAGCCACTTTCGGGTGACCGTTTTGGGTCCATATAGGCAATCCATGGCTTGGAAGATTGCAGCTTATGGAAGGAGGGTGGCTGGTGATCATGGCCACATCTTGTTGGCCGCCTAAAATAGGAGTTAGGCCGGCCGATCCTACTGGCGAAGTTTGGTGGCCTAGATGATTTGCGGCAGTTAATGGATGTCGTTGATTTAATTTTGGTTTTAAAAGTCGTGCGGCAAACCTATTTTGGGCCAACAATTTTTGGTGTTGGCGGCATGCTATGGATTATTCGACCATCCAGCACTTGAAAAGGCGAGGGTACCCAAATATACCTCAAACCAAAACTTTTCCTACCTCTAAGTCCTTTCTCCGAAAGTGATTGTCTATGGATACGAGATCGAGACAATACAACAAATCGGTTCACACTCTGTGATCGTCTATGGATACGAGATCGAGACAACACAACAACAAAGTATGTTTACTTGATAAATAGGTTCGGACTTAACCAAACTCAATAGGATTGCTTATGAAGTAAATATGATATTAACGTTTGTGTAATTTACTTTAATTATAATAAAAAAATTATAATGCGGAAATATAAAGTAAATGACAGAGCAAGATTTTGTTAACAAGGAAACTGCACATGCAGAAAAACCCCGGGACCTAGTCCAGAATTGAATACTCTCAGGATTAAGCCGCTATACAAATCTATACTAACTTCGTATAGTTGAGACCAAGTACCCAACTCTATAGTATACCTAGTTCGGTTTGTATTCCACGCTTCGTACTTGGAACAATCCCTTTGGTTCGTATCCAAACAGTAAAGGAACAAGAAATCTGTCTGGCAACAACTCTATTGAACAAAGTGATATGAGTCGGACAAAGGATCTTCCGTTTATCTTAACATAAACTCCTTCGTGTTGATGCCGATCTACTTCAATCAATCAATCTAATCTACCACAAGGATAAACCGATTTTCAATTGGATCCTCTTTTCCCAAATAAGTATTGTGCACACCAAAGATTATAAACCGAAGTCAGATCTTCAATATATTCTTTGTCTTCAAATCTTCTTTGATTTTCAATAAACACTTGCACACAATCACTTGAATCTTCTTGTGATCAATCACACACATAACAGAGTCTGTTAACAATGGACTATCACAAGATCGTCTTTAGATCTACAAACAGTCTAAAGATCCTTGTCAAAAATCTGAACTAGTTTGAGTGAATCTTATATCAAAAGAGAAGATTCTCAAGCATAAACAAACTAGGTGCAATCAGAATTCGACAACTGTTAGTCAATCAAATCAATCGAAAACAAAGATAAACCACAATTATCTAGTTTCCCACCAACGGGTCCCGTTAGAGCTTCTCAATCCCAAAGAAGACTTTAAAACGAGCGGCCGTAAGAGATTTCACCTAATTAGATTACTCTTCTCTCCGATAGGAGGCTACACCAGTAAAAATGACAAAAGAGGAAGTCAAATTGTTATGAAGGATTAGATTGCTAGAGAAGGAAAACTTCGGTATTTATAGACAAGGAAGTTTGGACACCAAAGAATTTCCAAAATCGAGAATATTCTCAAGATATTCATAAATGCACAAATTCGGTTTCCATAATTCCTGGAAATGCTCTGTCCAAAAGTATAATCGAAATCTCTTGGAAAATATAATTAGTAAATGCACATTACCTATTCCGTAAGTTCCCTTCCAAGATAAATTAATAACCTTAATTAAAAGATTCTTAACTTATATGTTTTGATCCTAGGATTCTCTTTCATTTATCCTTTAAGGAATATCTTTGAACAATTATAGAAATACGCATTCAGCACGTGTTCAAAGTTTGTCGACATCTTTACTTTGTAAGTTCTCTTTCACGCTTACAATCTTGAAACCGATTTGCCACACTTCTAAACAAGTTTAGAATTGGTTCATCTGACTTTCAAGAACTATGTGACAGATCAAACAAAACATTCAATCGCAATCATGGACTTGAGGTTCTACCAAAACAAGTTTCGGTTCTACCTCCATGTGAGTGCTAAGAATAGTCACACTAGCTTACAAAAGATATGGTTGACTAGGTACTAAGATCGTTTCCCCACATATATATGGTATCTAACTCATATGTGTTGTACCCCTTCACAGGATCGGTTCCCCTTTCTTCTGTAAATGTGTTGCACCCCATACAAGGATCGGTTCCCCTTAGATGTACTGCACCCCATACAAGGATCGGTTCCCCTTCACCCCTTACAAGGATCAGTTCCCCTTCACGCCTTACTAGGATCGGTTCCCTTTCACCTCTTACAAGGATCAGTTCCCCTTCACCCTTTACTAGGATCGGTTCCCTTCACCCCTTACAAGGATACAAGGTTCCCTTTTCATGGAATTTCAATATCCGGTCATACCAAGGTGATTACTTAAGATTGGTTTTACTAATAAAAGTTCTACCAATACAAAAGTCAGGCCATTGTGAATTAGTTCTACCAAGAACACAACAAGTTGTGAGCGTTTCTACTCTATCACACATATTGGTTGTTCATAAGATATGCAATGAATAACACCAATAACGCCCAGCAATTTCCTTTTCGGTTCACAAAACAAGTCTATGAACTTACTTCCTTAGAACACATGTAAACATTGTTCCCTAGGATGAAATCCTCACCTTATACCCATACATAATCACAATAACATTCAAATGATTATGGTGATGTCTTATCTACAAAGTTTAATGGTTAAGCAATAAACCTCGTATTTTATTCCTTAATACTATGTCTATCTAGAGTTTTTTTTTAGAAAACTACCCATGGCAAAGGCACACTGGGTGGTGAATTTTATTAAAATCATGAAAAAAGAAGAGGGGGACTAGGCCTTACCTCCAAAAAGACAAGAAAAGGAAGAAAAGAAAGCAAAAACAGGACTAGCAACTACATATTACGAAATCTATAATGAAATTCCCACGAGAGACAATGCATAACCAAAAGAGAAGACACACATCATCTTAAATTTAGATGCAATCTTATATCTCTCGTAAGCCCTCACGAAACTATAACTCGTCCACTAGGGACACCTAGGGGTTTAGAGTCTTGTTATTTATGCTAAACGTAACCGTAGCCTCGACGACACGGATTTGTTGTACTTTAGTTTGGTTTTGTTTGCTCGAAGACTAGAAAAATATAAATGTGGGGGAATTTGATAGGTGTCTAAAATCACCTCTCTAAGTATGGCTTGGTTATGCTTTCTTAGCTAGTTTTCTTACGAAATTGCATTATTATCTTTCTTTTATATTTTATGGGAATTTTGGAGCTTATTCCTGAAAAAGAACAAGAAATCGTCCAATTTTCTAAAAGAGAGGCGGAATTGTCATCGTGTGGATTATGGGCAGTCGTGTGGGTGTCAAGAAGCATTAAACGAAACCATAAAGAATTACTGGAGGTAGCCAAGGAAGGCAGCCATTTGATTCTATTCAGGTTTCTGTAGGCACTCGCTCAATTACTAAGGGCTACCTGCCTATCCTTTATACCTAGCAAGAACAAAACTAGGTGGAAGAGTCCACTTCAGACCATAAGTTCTTCTCAATGCAAGAGTTGCACGAGTTCTTACAGCCGAACCAACTCCTTCACGTCGGCAAGATCAGGTCAGATGGGTTGTAGAGAGGTTTCAGAGGTCAAGACAAGAACGGAGAAAGTAGTTAGAAATTGTACAGAGTTTAATCAACGAGAAAACAAGAAATGTACTGTCGTTCGAATTGAGAGGATGGATGGAAGAGATTGATGGAAATTCAGAATTGATTTTGAGTTCTGAACTGAATTGAATGAATGGGTATGTGTATGGACTTGAATTGTTCAGGGAAGGAGATTAAAGGGTCATAGAAATCGATGGGAACTTCATGTCTGTATCAGCAGAAGAAACGCACATTGATTATTCGACGAAAGTCCTGAAAGGACAGAGTTTGGCAATGGTCGAGTCTGAAATGAATGAAACCAAAAGCCCAAGAAGGTTCAATGGTGGATTGCTGAGAAACAAGTAACTGCTGCCATTTGCGATGGTGACTACTGGTGGTGATGCTGGCAGTGAACATGGACGGTGTGGAGAACATGGGTTTGCTGCTGTCGATTGAAGATTTAATGAGCATGTCGGAGGTTTGCAGGGACAGTGTACGATGAGTGGAGCTGGAATTTGGTTTGATTGGCCGCCAGCGATTGATGAAGCTCTCTGCCAATGTTAGTGACGAGACTGAATAATAAATTAATGGTGGTGCTCGAGTCTGTTGATTGAAGAGAAAACAGCGACGGTGATTAATGGAGCTGGCATTATTGGGTTATCGGAGTTGATAACAGACTCGGGTTATGTTTGATTCCACGATGGCAGTGTTGCTGCTGCCGATGGGAAATTATGAAAGCCATTCGAGTTTGGTTTCTGTTGGTGATCGGCAGTAGATGACGAGAACTTCAGCAAAACTGTGATGATTATGACTGAGATTTTTCGGTGACATGGGATGATGATCGGTACTGTTGCTGGCAGCAACGATGGAGCCTGTTTGTTTGCGGCGGACGGAGGAGAAATAGATGGTTAAGGGTCTGCAATGGAGTCGGGAAGAAGAAGATGGAAATGGGCTATCAGTTTCACAAAACTGACAAGCCAAGAACGATAATGGGCTGGGCTTCTACAGCTGCTGCACGAGCTCAATAGGCAGTACGTATGCGACTTCTTTGCATGGCCAGACTTGGCCGTGACTTTGGAAATTTGGCCAGAGTTTGCAACCTACTTTTCAGGGGGTATGATGCACGGACGCAATTCTTAAGGAGGTGCACTTTCCTATTTTTGCTAGGTTTCCTAATTTTCTTCAAGAAGAGGTTACAAAACTCTATATATTGAGAAGCCTAGATACAATTAGGGATATCTTCTTTTCACCGGTTTTCTCCCCCTTAGGGGGGAGAACTATATCTTTTCTATATTCTTTTTATTGTAAGGATGAATTCAAATTTCTAATTGTGAAGCTCAATTATTTACAAGTTTGTTTCAAGTTTTATAGTGATTCATTCTGGATTGTTTTTACTATATCGAAGGATTATGATTGATTCTTAGATTGGTTTGGGTGCGCAACTAGATTAGTCTATTAATCATTCTAATGCTAGTAGAGAGTTGAGTCGATCCGTAATTGTCTCTCATCTCCTACACAAGTAGAAATTGCGAGACCTTGCAGAGGGATTCTGTGGAGCAATTGCGAGTAAAGACAACACCAGTAAGTGGACCAAGCGTACCTAGTTTAACTGCTGGGATCAAACCTAAATTCACAAATCTTAATGCGTTCGTGGAATTACATCGTGTAAGCGAACCTCAAGGTGGTTCTGTTGAATAGAATCCGGTAGTCGAGCGCTTTCGTATCCGGTGATACAAGGAGATTTGGGGATAGCTAAGCGTACCTGCTTTCCTACGGTTGGTGACAATTGTTTCTAACAAGAGATAAATGGGTACAATGTTGAGTTAACGGTTAGTAATGACGAAGGATTTCTTCATCCTCTTTATCTTATTATCCTTTTTATCCTTCTTTTATGTATTCGCTGATTAAGATAACATATCAATTGCATTAATCTTCGTGGGAACGATCCTTACTACCATTATATTATTATTTAATTAGTGGGGAATATCTAATTATTTTGTTGGGTAAACGACGCTCATCAATTGACTTTTGACAACTACAAACGCAAACCCTATGCAATCATGTATTTGATGGAAAATAGGATGTGATCGTTTGTTTTGCAAGGATAAAGTCTATTATGTCACTTTGTGATGCAAAGATAGAATTGATCCTTGTGTATCCACGGTTTTGGTCTCAATTGATCTATCTTATGAAAAACCTTGAAGGCTCTGTTATGTGTCTTATGTTGAGCAGCTTACAACTAAGTCGATTACTCTTGGCTTTGTTGGTTGTTCCATGAGATGTTATATGTTGAGCATATGAAATTAAATTAATCGACTAGTTTGGTTATTCAGTTTTGTACTCCATAAGTCTTCTTTTCTTCTTACTTATGTTGAGCACATGTACGGTTAGGTGTGTCAATCCTTTGATACCTTAATCGGGGTTCCATAATCTCTTATGTTGAGCCTAAAATAATTAAATTGATTACTTAGGTGATTAGTTTTTTTTTTATCCAATTAGATTAATTATAGGTTCACTTGTAATTAATCTAGTTGAAGTTTCAAATATTCCACAAATTCTTGTGTTGAGTATTTGAAAGACTGTTGTAATCATGATCCTTTGTGGTTATAGTAGTCACTCTTATATATTCCGTAAGGTTCTTTTTATGTTGAGTATATGAATGGTTAAGTTGGTTATCTCCGTATGATTAACTTAGTCGTAGCTCGTTGCTCCGTGAGTTTACTTATGTTGTGCATTTTTAATTAAATTGATCATTTTTGTGGTTTTGATTTAATTTCTTTTATCAATCGAGTTGATCATGGGTTTACTTGTGGTTGATTTGGTTGAGTTTGGATATAAAAGATCATTCTTTTTGATAAAGCGGGGGTCTAACAACACCACCAAATATTTCGATTAGGAATCTGTATGGACAATCTCCGAAACACTCTACTAGAGAATCAACTAGACAATTAAACTCAATCTAGAATATAGTGTCTCAAGGAGTGAATATCTCTATCTCTCAATTTGATTTTTACTCAAGCTAAAATCAATAGAGAGTCTTTATCAAAGAGACATAACTTGGACGGTATCAAAAACCAATATCCAAGTGTTAATCAATGAAATCAACAATCACAAGATTGAATCTCTAGTTGATTAAGATTAACGCACAACCTGTATTATTTCAATTATATAAACAAATATAATGCGGAAAAGAAATAACACGGACCCCAGAGATTTTGTTAACGAGGAAACTGCAAATGCTGAAAAACCCCGGGACCTCGTCCATATTAGATACACATTATATTAAGCCGCCACAGACACTAGCCTACTACCAATTAACTTCGGACTGGACTATAGTTGAACCCATATCAGTCTCCCACTGATACAAGGTACAGTTGAACCCATACACCTCTGATCCCAGCAGGATACTATGTACTCGATTCAAAATCGTAGGCTTTACAAATAAATAAATCTTTATCACACAGAAAAGTCTATTCAAAGGATAAATATGTCTCCCACAGATAAACCCTAGTTTGTTCCGTTTTTTTATATAATCAAGGTAGCACAGGAACCAATTGATTAATCCGGTCTTATATTCCCGAAGAACATCCTAGATAAATCAATCACCTCTCAATACTCAATTCTTGAATACACAAGAAGAATATCGAGGATTCACGAACAGTGAGACGAAGATGTTCGTGACTTCTTTATTTTACCTATTGGAGAACTCAAACGTTTTCAAATAGGTAAAATAGTATCGTACGATAGAAAAGTAAGATCAGATCACACAACTACGATAAAAGTAGTATCGGTCTGGCTTCACAATTCCAATGAAGTCTTTAAGTCGTTACCTGAATTTGAAGAAGAAACTCAAGGGTTAATGGAGATCGATTCTAGCGAGCGCACTAGTATCACACAAGAAAGGTGTGTGGGGATTAAGTTTTGCTCTAGCTAGATGTCTCCTATTTATAGCCTTTCAAATCAGGGTTTTTGCTTAAGAATTAAGTAAACATTATTCACCGTTAGATGCTACCTGATTTAGATCCAAGCCAATATCTCTCAACCGTTAGATCGAAAGACAAATCTTGTCAAACACACTTGTAGACGTTTTCCAAGTTCGTGAGAACCGGCCCAAACGTACACATACATGTTGGTTCAACATAGTAACCAAAGGTAAACCATATGAGTTCCTCATATTAACCAGGTTCCTCATTCATCATAACTACTTCACTTGACTCAAACGAACTAGTTAGAGAGTCATTCAATTGTTATGAGATCTTATGCAACTACACAAGACACAATTGAACTCTAGATGATTTTGATTCGATTGAATCGGCTCGATGAACATTATAGCCACGGTTTGCATTAAGCATTCCTTAGTAATTTAATGTTTATGTTCAGAGCACATCTTTAGATTACAACCACTTAAGTACACAAACAAGTTCGTGGACTTAAGCATCGGTTTTGACTTTTCCAAAACTCAGCAGAAATTCTCGGTTCGAGAACTTCCGCCAGTTCCCGGACTTGGTCACACAAACGAGTTTCGAAAATCCCAGCAGAAATTCTCGGTCGAGAACTTCCGTTAGTTCGCGGACTTGGAAATCCAATTCCACAATCCTACCGAATACACTTTCTCAACAAAGTTTAAAGAACTTCGTATCAAGGGTTATGTAATCTTAATCTCATTTCAATCATTGAGACCTTATGTTAGAACGCTATCCCAACCTTTATTCACAGATCGTCTTCATGTCGGAGCAATTCTAAAACTAAGAGATTGAAAGATGAAGATAAACTTAGTCAAAGCGAAAAGCTTTACCAACACATGTATTTCGAGAAAAAGATAAGCATTGAATACTCAGTTCGAAATACCAAATGTGTTTGATCTAGTCTATATAGCGTACGACTTTTGTCTCATAAGAAGTAGGAGATAGAATATATAGACTTTTGAGTGACAGATAAGTTCAAGTCTTCACATACCTTTTTGTTGATGAAGTTCCACGGTTCGTTGGTGTAGATCTTCGTTGTTGTCGTTGAATCGCCATGAGGTCCTTGAGCTCAACTACACTTTTCCTTTCCTAGTCCGAGATTTAGCTAATAGGCTAGATATCAAGACTTTATAGTTTTGATCACTAACATTGACAAGCATGCTTGATATAGCAACCCATGCGAGTTCGACCGATCTATGCTCTAACACCTTTGATTTTTGGTGTCCAAATAAATCCTTATTTTCTTTTAAAATTAAGGTCGCTTATGTTGTTCTCTTGGGAATGACATAATATGGGGGAGAGTTCTTTTGAACTTGTGCTTAATGGTAATATCTTGCGGGGAGTGCGGATGTGGAATTTTTTAGGGGTTATCTTGTATCTTAAAACTCCTTGATGAATGATGTTAACTTCGGCTATAAGGTTGCATCTATATTTAATATGATGCGTGTCTTCTATTTTGGTTATGCAATGTCTCTCGTGGGAATCTCATTATGAACCCGCTCTTTACCTTTGCCAATTCTATTGACAAAAACGGGGAGAAATATTGTAGTTCACACTACATACTGCATATGGTTTTCGGATCATTGTGTAAGGGGGAGTGGTTTCCATGATCGAGATAGAGTATCGACTAAGGAGGAGTGATACACATCACCATAGTATTATTCTTAAAGTCGTGATGCAATTGGACTTTGATATTCATAACAGTACTATGCTATTCTTTATGGGTGAAAATCGTTTCTACCGATTTCAGTAATTTCGATAGATGGGTGAGAAACAAATCTAAACCCTAAACAAATGTACTGCGCGAGAGTACTTTAGATTCGAGAGATCAATCTGTACAAATCTGGTCTAAACCAAGAAATGGCCGTTCCAGGTTTGCTTCGGTCACCAAGTGGAGGAGAAGGGCTGGTTTAGAGAGGGAATCGAAGAGAGTGTTGAGACCAGAACAGTTCTGGAAGAGCCGTACTCGACTTGTATCTGAAGATGAAAGCTTTGAGAAATCTAGCAAAGTTTTCTTTCTGAGTATTGTATTTCTCCGTGACCAAAAACTTGTGTCTTGGTGGAAATAGGTAAGACCTATTTATACAAGTCTAAGTGAAACGTACTCCGGCCTCATAAGAAAAGAAACAGATGAGTTAATGGGAAGAGGTGGTAACGCCTGATATTGATGGGGTTTGATGGAATTGATGTTCCATAATTAAAGAATGTTTCACCATTACTTCCTGCATTTACTAACCGTTTTATTCTTAGTGCACTGTCTTGAAACGGGCATTTGTGTATGTCGCACGTTGTAAACCGCCAAGCCAAAGCCCTAAAGAGCATCCCCCAGTTTGTGACATGTGTTGATGCCTCGAGTGTTTTTCGTGAAAAACGTGTAGCATGTTGCTAGCGACCTTCGACGGTCGAGATTTTGCACGATAAGAAGCGTGGCCTTTGATGTAGGCGTGGCATGCCAAGGTGCAAGTGTTTGCACGGTATGGTATGTCAAGTTGCAGGCATTCGCATGGTATGTGCCAATGGCGCGTGTGATAGTGTTGGACCTAGGTTGCACGTCATCGTATTGCCAAGTTGCAAGCGTCACATGGCATGTGCCAATGGCGCGTGTGGAGACTTTGGCTCTAGGTTGCACGGATTGACATGCTAGGCTGCAAGCGCCACTTTGGCATGTGCCAATAGCGTGTGTGGCGGCTTGGCCCTAGGTTGCACGGTTTGGCATGCTAGGCTGCAAGCGTCACTTTGGCATGTGCCAATGGAATGTATGGCAGCATGGACTTAGGTTTGCATGGCATGGCTTGCTAGTTTTACAAGCGCCATTTTGGTATATGACAATAGCGTGTGTGGCGGCTTGGCCCTAGGGTTGCACGGCATGACATGCTATGTTTGCAAGCGCCACTTTGGCATGTGTGGCGGCTTGGCCCTAGGTTTGTACGGCATGGCATCCTAGGTTTGCAAGTAATTGAGATTTTTCGTAGTAGTAAAAGGGTTGTCGTTCACTCGGACTTGTAAAGATTAAAGTTTTCTAAAATAATAAATAAATGATTTTTAACAAAAATATTCGGCCGTTTTTCATTTTCAAGTGGTTCAGAATTTAATTATAGGCGATTATAGTTCAAAACAAAACAAATTTTAACTCTATTTTTTGCCAAAGTAGATTCAATAAAATATTATTTTTATTTTATGAGCATGGCGCATCAACAATCCTTAGGACTAAGCATGCTCCATCAAATAAAATCACAAGTATTTAATTAAAAAAATTTCAATTAAAATTGGTGCAAAAAGTAAATAAAGAATTATTTAAATTACCACATGGATGAAACACAACTTTCTCCGTTGTCCCAGTGCTTGGGTTTAGCTCATCATGGTGAAATACCTCTCAAAATATTTTATTAAGCTCAAATGGTGTTTACAATGAAGAGAAAATGGTGAAAATCAGGAAACTGCTACGCTTATAAGCGTTACAGAATCACTGTTACAGAACGATAGAAATGAAGTGTTGTTTAACCGTTGCATACGACCCTCGGTGAAGTGTCGTTTCCACTATTGAAGAACGACTGTTGTTGCAAGTATGTTCTTCGTGTTCTTCATGTTCTTCATGAACAGTAGCAGCAGCAGAGAAAATTCATGATTCTTCCTCTGCATCCTTCTATCTTCTCCTCCCAACACTCGATACCCTTATTTGAGTCATGTAGCTCTTATTTATACACTACATGCGCATTTAATCGCCTCAAATTGTCTCAAATTCTCACGCAATAAAGAGAAAATATTTTGTATATTTTCTTTCCATATTATAGGATTTGCTTCCTGTTTTATATCCTTCATGCGTCTGCTGGTGTCATCCTCCAATCGAATATTCTTCCCCACATCCCAACATGTTTCAAACAAGCTTAGGTCACAAGATTTCTTCCCTGATATAACCCAATTTCGTGAAAAGCCTTCTCCATGCACGAGCTTCTCTGATTTCTTCTTGTGAATTATCTAGCCAATTTTGTTCGAAACCACCACTTACACCGTTCCTGGCACGCTCAATCACATCATCCCAGCGGATTTCAGCCATTGAATCACTCTGAAAGACCCCCAAAATTCGAACCCTAATCTGCACCGTGAATACCCATATTTTCCTGTCTTTTTTTCTGTTTTCAAATTTTGGAAGAAAGGGACCTCCCCTTTATCCATTCTTGGGGTCCCTTTAGCCATTGGGGTGGAAATAGTAATTTTTAGGGTGGAAATAGTAATTTTCTGGGTGCTTTTAACAACTCCTCCGGGTGCTATTAGCGCATTTTTGGGGTGCATTTAGTACTTTATTCTGGGGGTGCAAAACACTACTTTTCGAGCCAATTTCGCCGCAATAACTTATTTCTCTAAAAATACCTACAAAGACATAAAATAACAAAATAAATACAAAATTGAGCACTAACAATACATATAATTGAGACATATTAGACACATAAATTTGTCTATCAACACCCCCAAACTTATTATTTGCTAGTCCTCGAGCAAAACTAATATGGAAAATAAAATCCTAACTCACTAGGTGTCCGTAGTGACCGAGTTAATCTCGGGAGGGTTTACCAGAGGTGTACCCACAAAACCTTATACTCCAAACCCTATCTATCTACACGGAACCTTGGAAGGCACTAAAGAATCTCCTTGGTTGGCATACAATCTCTAAGGAAGAAGGAAGTACCCTGATGCGAAATTCCAATTGGTGTATACGAGTTTGCACTCAAGCATACTAAAATTCATATAAAGTAACAGAGCTCCACTCAGATAGTTTCTGGACATCATAGCCGGAGTCAACCAATCACATGGATAGATTAAGAAGATGGATGTAGAGAAAAACGTAGATGATGTTGACTAAGGTGAACCTATTCTAATGGACTGAGATACTGGTCTGGACTAATATCAACACACTGGCATATACAAGGGAACCAGTGGTCGATGATTCTAACTCTAGGTCAACACAACTGGCATATACAAGGGCACCAGTGGTCAACTTTATTGAATTTATTCCAGTTGGTCTGATGGTCTAGTTTTTTTTTTCTTTTTTTTTTTCCTCAGTCACTCTAATTCACCCTAGAAATGGTAAAAGGGTAAAAAGAAAAAGAAGTGATCAGGATTTTTTCGATGTTTCCTTCACGAGATATGGCGAAACTAACATGTTTTTTTTTCTAACACCCGAGCTTTGTGCTTTTATGAATATACTTTTCTAGATGTTTCCATCTAATCAGATTGGTTCCTCAACTCCTACAATCAAGATGTTTCCATCCACTTAGATTGGTTAGTGCCTACCTTAATAAGTATAAATTTCTAGGCTCTGGAGTTTAATGCAACTAAAATGTTTCTCCCATACCCCCAAACTTAAATCTAACATTGTCCTCAATATTCTAAAGATAATATTAAAAGCATGAACAAGGAGAAACTGTTACCATTTGAAGCAAAAGAGTTAAGGAAAGATGTTACCGTGTTGCATGAGATTGGGTTACCTCCCAAGAAGTGCTAAGCTTAAATTCTTCATCCAGACTTAGGAAAGGATTAGTCAACTCAACCATAAAGTAACAGTCGAAATAACTGCGGGTCTTCAAAACCAAATAGAGCTGACCAAAGGAAACTGCAATGAACCAATGAAATTAACAAGACTAGCATGCCCTTACCTAGTTTCCTGATTAAGAAATTTATATTTAATTGTGTCTCAGGTTCATGTTCTATGAAAGGGTCTAAATAAAATATTTTCATTGGTTGCGTTTCTTCATAGGTGGGATCCGAATTATTAGGTCATAGAGTCTGTAAAAACTCAGATAAGAACTTAGAATCACAAAATAATAACCTAAATAATTGAGGATCCTCTAAGTCAATCAGGTTTGACTTACACAGTTGACCACAGTGAGATTAGTGGTCATTCTTAAGCAAATGTGTCGATATTTCCTAAAGCATTTAGGTTTAGTCTCACAACTTAATATTCGACACATTTGGAATATAAACGCTCCCACATTTGGAAGAAAACTATTTGGTGGAAAAACAAATTCAATCTGGGTATAATAGCACATCAACCAGAGGATGGGTTTCTAACGACCGAACTTCTTCCTGGACATCATTAGGTTCGGGAAAACGAGTATGAAGATAATCTTGTAAAATGGTCGAGGCAGAGATATCAAGTCCTAAGTGAAGGGACTTTCTGAGAGTTAAAGGTAAGGAACTAGGAAGGTGATAATCACCCCCAAACTTAGAGTTTTCAGTGTCTCTAGATAGACTAGTCACAATCTCCCTAATTTCTAGATCATCAGATTCTTGGAAATGGTCAATTGATTCTTCTAAGTTATTATCAGGTAGTGCATCTTTACTCATCTCTACGGGTCTATCTTCTTCGTTTAAGACTATTGTTTCTAAGACGCTAGACTCTAAAACAACATTTTCGGAATAAACCCGTTCCTCTAAACCACTATCGACTTCGTAATCAAAAAGAAAAACTACATCGTCTAAAACGGTGGTTTCCCTAATCAAATCCTCGTCCTTTTGAATAGGTGAATAATCATAAAAATTATTTGGATTTGAACTAGAAATAGTATAATCATTATAAAGCTCAATTGGATTACTAGATTCCTGATCACTATGCCTACATAATTCAGATTCTTCATCAGTATTATCCTCATTTTCAAGGGTACTATTGGAAACATTATATCGAGCATTCTGTGCCTCTAACAAACGCTTCTCAATCCACTCACAAGACTTCCTGATGGTATCATGTATAGAAGGTTCACTATTAGTTGCGATTCTTTCGTCCATAACTAAGTCATTTATCTCAGTTAAATCATATATCGACTCAAGTAACCTACGACGTGATGACTCAATTAACCTACGTGCCTCATCTAGAGGAGAGGAATTATAAAAGTTTTGCTCGTAAGACAAATCCGTGTGTGGATAGTAATTGGGCTCACTATGATATGAACCATAACTTTGAAAAGGTTGGTGTTCCCAACTACTATTCCCACCATGGTCATAAAATTGATGATGTCCATAATCAAATTCAGGTTGATACTCATTGTATTGGCTTCTATCATA
The DNA here is from genome assembly GCF_003573695.1 of Papaver somniferum. NCBI lineage: Eukaryota > Viridiplantae > Streptophyta > Magnoliopsida > Ranunculales > Papaveraceae > Papaver > Papaver somniferum. The sequence goes on along the minus strand of NW_020651082.1, from coordinate 36,245 downwards.
CCAGTTCGAAATTCTTAATTTCAAGGGAATTCTACACAATCACAAACAAGGCCGACTCGACCAAATCAAACCTATAAAATCTAGCAAACAAAAAGCATGAAGGCTCCACTTAGATTATTTCTAGACCAGCTTCTATCTTTCGAAAGGGAATTCGTTGCAATTTGAGCACACCCCTCTGGAATCAATCAGAGTCAAAGTTAATTGAATAGAGACGAGGGAAGCTGCGTGGAGATTTGATACCCAAGGCCTCACCGCATTAGAAGGCGGCGCAGTCACGCATTCAACACACAGAAACCATCATGAAATTTGAAGTGTGCTTAAAGAGCAACCAATATCTTTCGAAAGATTTTCCTACCAAGCTCGTTACCCTATCGGTCTCGTTCTAATCAAATTGTAAGCTTGGTTTCGCGTTAGGTTTCGTTTTCCTAAGACGGGAAAGAAGGGAACGGTGAATAAATCCGAACCCTTATCTTATATGGCCAGTTCTTTCCCTTTACTATAAATTTAAAAACAACCGGTTCAGTCCTCAATCAATAATCACCTTAAGGCAGACAGTAACCCGCTTGAAGAGGATTCGCGGGTGTTTCGATTGGACTTACCTCCCGTACCTGACGGGGGATGAACCGTTGTAGTTGACTCGGGCCACTGACTCCGGTGTCAGTGTGTGAACCCGAGGGGCCGAGACGATATCGTAATCGCCCTCCTTCCCTGCACACAATTTAATAAATTTTTTTTTAATATGACCCTTCCGTAGGGTTTAAAAACAATGTCCAAAAGTCCAAATTAAAGTCCAAAAAGAAAAAAAATAATTACAATATTTCCTAATACAATTCTAAAAAAAAATAATAATAAAAATTTAAAGTTAAATCCTAGAAAATTATGTCTTCTTTCTTCTCTTTTAGATTTTAGCTTTAAGCTTTTTTTTTCCAAGTCCTTAGTATTCTACTTCGAACCTGTAAATCAAAGACACAAAAAGAAACGTAAAAAGGAACAAATAGTAATAATAAAAAAAAAAAAAACTAGCCTAAAGACAAGTCCGCGTCGGCGGCGCCAAAATGATTTAAGATTTTTCTTAGTAGTAAAAGGGTTGTCATTCACTCGGACTTGTAAAGATTAAAGTTTTCCAAAATATTTAATTAATTATTTATATACAAAAATATTATGAACATCGGTGCGAGAAACTGGGACTAAAGATTCGTCCGTTTTTCATTTCCAAGTGGTTCAGAATTTAATTCTAGGCGATTATATTTCAAAACAAAACAAATATTAACTCTATTTTTTGCCAAAGTAGATTCAATAAAATATTATTTGTATTTTATGAGCATGGCGCATCAAGAATCCCTAGGACTAAGCATGCTCCATCAAATAAAATCACAAGTAATTAATTAAAATCTTAATTCAATTAAAATTGGTGCAAAAAGTAAATAAAGAATTATTTAAATTACCACATGGATGAAACACAGCTTTCTCCGTTTTCCCAGTGCTTGGGTTTATCTCATCATGGTGAAATACCTCTCAAAATATTTTATTAAGATCAAATGGTGTTTACAATGAAGAGAAAATTGAGAAAATGGTGAAAATCGGGAAACTGCAACGCTTATAAGCGTTACAGAATCACTGTTACAGAACGATAGAAATGAAGTGATGTTTAACCGTTGCATACGACCCTTGGTGAAGTGTCGGTTCCACTATTGAAGAACGACTGCTGTTGCAAGTCTGTTCTTTGTGTTGTTCATGTTCTTCATGAACAGCAGCAGAGAAAATTCATGATTCTTCCTCTACAACCTTCTATCTTTTCCTACCAACACTCGACACCCTTATTTGAGTCATGTACCTCTTATTTATACACTACAGGCGCGTTTAATCTCCTCAAATCGCATCAAATTCTCACGCAGTAAAGAGAAAATATTTTGTATATTTTCTTTCCATCTTAAAGGATTTGCTTCCTATTTTATATCCTTCATGCGTCTGCTGGTGTCATCCTCCAATCGAATAATCTTCCCCACATCCGAGCATGTATAAAATACGCTCAGGTCACAAGATTTTTTCCCTGATATAACCCAATCTCGTGAAAAGCCTTCTCCGTGCACGAGCTTATCTGATTTCTTCTTGTGAATTATCTAGCCAATTTTGTTCGAAACCACCACTTACACCGTTCTTGTCACGCTCAATCACATCATCCCAGAGGATTTCATCCATTGAATCACTCTGAAAGACCCCAAAAATTCGAACCCTAATCTGCACCATGAATACCTATATTTTCCCGTCTTTTTTCTGTTTCAAATTTTGGAAGAAATGGACCTCCCCTTTATCCATTCCTGGGGTCCTTTTAGCAATTGGGGTGGAAATAGTAATTTTTGGGGTGTAAATGGTAATTTTCTGGGTGCTTTTAACAACTCCTCCGGGTGTTGTTAGCGCATTTATGGTGTGCCTTTAGTAAAACACTACTTTTCGAGCCAATTTCGCCGCAAGAGCTTATTTCTCTAAAAATACCTACAAAGACATAAAATAACAAAATAAATACAAAATTGAGCACTACAAATACATACAATTGAGACATATTAGACACATAAATGTGTTTATCCGCAAGCGCCAGTTTGTCCAAACCAAAACCAACCGAGCTTGAAAAGATAGAAGCTTACCTTTCCAACCAGCCAATTTGTCCATAACCTCAAGTGGAAGGATGATTGTTGTCATTGTAGCTCCTTGTTTCTTCACATCTTCAAGTCTTCTCAATACTTGTAATGTCTCATATCCTAATGCTTTCAAGATAACCTATACGAATTTTAACTCTAGAACATAATCAAGCAACTCTTAACATGAGTTTTGATTCACTAAAATATGACAACCATACTTGACATACCAACGCTTGGTGGGTTCAAACGAGCAATGATCTAACAAAGCTGAAGCAAGCGGCTCTTCAAAGCATGAAGGACATTTTCTCCAAGAAGAACGAGCCATTGTTAGGCAATTTTCCTTGAATGTTTTTATTTTCTGAACTTCCTTTTCTTAGGTTTTTGTTTTTTGAAAAGCCAAAGAAACGCCAAGTTTATGTTTTTTTGGTTGTTGGATTGATAGATGATTGCTTCTTATAAGTGTTTTTTTGATTATTTTGGAATAATGGCACTTAGATCAATCGATATGTCAAAATATGAATTGCGAATGTAAGTAGCAAAATCATTCAGGCAAATTGTGAAGCCGTGAATGTTTCATGAGAAAGGGAAAGATAAGAAATCTTGGGATGATTGGGTTATCGACTTCCATGGTATATGTGAAAACCCAAACAATAGGTCGTGTAAAAAAATCATCTGGCAAACTTACTCGCTTTAGGTTCTTTCACCAAAACTGAATCTTCAGGGAGTAAATCCAAATCATTATGTGACACCCTCCTTGCCGCGATAAGTCCCCAATCATTCTTTATTGTCGGTAGAATATCTTTATGTCGATCCATGGTAAGGTGTAGAATCTCTAGTCCCCTGATGCAATTATCCTGGATCCCTATTTTCTTGGACAATGCGCTTCAAAAGCATGGCATTCACTGGTAGGATGATGGAAACAAGAGTTGAATTTGCAACCGAAAGATCAATCTCCCACTGTGGTCGCCAATTGTTTGTAGGTGAAAACCGTTTCTGTTGATTTTGGTAATTTCGGGTGTGTAGATGAGAAACGAATCTAAACCCTAAACAATGCACTACACGGGAGTAATTTTGAATCGAGAGATCAATCTGTACAATCGTAAACTGAACCAAGAAATGGCCGTTCCAGGCTTGCTTCGGTCACAAAGTGAAGGAGAAGGGTTTAGATTCGTTTTGATTCGAGGGAAGCGAAGAGAATGTTGAGACCAAAATCGTTGATTCTGAAGGTGTGGTTGTTTATGACTTGTATCTGAAAGTAGAACTGGCTAGTAGAATGGAAAGCTACCAGGTGATTTCTAGATACTGTATTGTTTCCGACCAAAACTTGTTGTTTGGTGAAAATAGGTGAAGCCTACTTATACAAGTCATAATAAAACGTACCCTGGTCTCGTAAGAAGTAGCAATGATTTAGTGGTTGAAGATTAGAGTAACATGTAACCGTCAGACGTTATGCTTCTATGATGAGGGAAGTGAATTCGTGTAAGTGTCAGTCATTACGCTTCCATGATGAACAAAATTAATTGTTTACACCGTTACTTTTCACCACCACTAACTGTCCCACGTCATGACACTTTCTTGTCACGGGCGCATTGCACGCCGCACGCTGTAAACCGCCAGACCAATACCCTGATGAGCATCCCTCAGTTTGTGACATGTTTGATGTCTCGAGTGTTTTCGTGGAAAACATGTGTTATGTGCATATTTTGCATATATTTAGTGTCTAATCCATGCTAGTAATTGTTATATATTCTTGCGAATTACCGTATATTATGTTTGTTATTTGTGTTTTATTAGGTGAGTCATCCAAAAGAAGTGAATTGACACTTAATTGTGCAAAGAAATAAGTTAGCTACAAACGGAGAAGGGCAAAAGACCAAGTGGAACTCGTTCGAATCCAGAGTCCTTGATAACATCTCGAAATGGACGAAAATACGAAGCAATCGGTGAAAGAACGAACTCATTCCGACATCATACGAGGAAGCTAGGAGCAAAAGAAGAGGTCAAGCCTGTCAGTTCCATAACTGACGGTTAACTAAGAAGGAAACAAGAAAGAGCTAGAACTAATTAGGGTTTATATTTAACAGAAGACAAAGAAGAATTAGAGAACTGGACAGAATATACTTAACAGACTTTGAATAGAAGACGTGTGAGAGAACTGGACAGAATAGACGTCTTTTACTGATTACAATTGTATGTTTACATTGAACTGTGATACAGATATATATATACATGAATTGCCTTGAACTATAAGCTACTGTATTTCCTAAACAAGTCTACTTTCCTAATATACAAAAGAGGTTAACGTGTGTAATGTTACACACGTACCTAATGTTGTGTTAACAGAAAGTGCACTATCAGTCTTCAAAGACTGACAGTTGAATGGGAATGTTAAAGGCACCAGGAGGATTATCCAGGTCACTTCATCCCCTCCTCATTATTCTCACGACCAGCTCAGGTTTGCTGCTGTGGTTACGAAAACTGAGATGAACACGGAATGGTGGTAGTGACTGTGGAGGTTGCTGGCAGTGTGATGGTGGCAAGATGATGATGAGTTCTCGCTGGGTCTTATTCGCTGTTAGCCGGGGTGGTTGGCAGAGATTGATAATGGTAGAATATATGATGGTGCTGTGGATGATAACAGATGGAACTCGAGCTGAGTGGTGGTGCCGTTGTCATTGGTTTATGGCTGTGAAAAGTAATCTGAAGTTAACGGGTTTGACTGTAAGGAGCTCGAGTTGTTCATTGCTAAGAATAGCATGGCAGGCAAGATGAAAAACTGAGATGGTGATGTAATGGATCTGCAGATGATGGAAGCAATGAGGTGAGCCTTGGAAATGGACGATTGGCAATGATGACGAGAGATGCTGCTGATGATCAACGGGATGGAACTGATGCAGACGCAGTTGGAGTTCGACAAGAAGATGTTGCTGCCAGTTGATGGGAATGATGACCGCAGCTGGTGCAATCGAGTTTGTCATGGTAGGAATGGTGATGCTCGTGATCAAGATGGAAGTAACTCAGATGTTAATGGAGTTGTGCGCTGGAGTTTTTGATAAAACAGGGTATGGAGGTTTGAGCTGCTCGGTCGAGTCTTCACAAAATCAGAAGCATATCGTTTTCACGGAGAGCCTGGTATAAGTGAGTTGCTGCCGGAAGAAACAAAACCCAGGGAAGAAAAATACTCGCTGATAGATGAGTGTCCGAGGGAAAACAAGACATGAATTGAAATCCCGTAACTTTGAAAACTCACGGAGATCTGTCTGTCCGTGAATCTGACGAGACGAAAGTGAAAATCCTGGGGAAAATAAAACTCACGGATGGTACCGTGTCCGAGGAATGAACGAGGGGAATTTGTGTGGCTTAAAAACTATGCCTGTCAGTTCCTAGAAACTGACAGGCCAATGGCAGATGAACGATGATAATGGGCTGGACTTGTTCGACAGCCGAGTGAGCCCATCAGTGGTGTTTTGCAGTATTTCTCACGACCAAGACTTGGGCGTGAGATTATTTTGGAGTGTTGGCTAGGTTTTGGCAACCAACTTTACTCGGGATTTGGAGCTGTCACTTCTACTCTTGCAAACCTATAAAAGAAGACTTCTTAATATCATATAATATCTCTACATCTCATATTATACTTTGTTCTTCATTAAAAATCTAGGGTTTACCCCTTTAGGGGGAAACCGAGAAACGGTGTAATCATCAAAAGCTAAAACTTTATTGATTGAGGATGAATTCAATGTGCTAGCGTGAAGCTTTATTATCATACAAGTTTGTTATGAGTTTTAATCATCTTATCGTTTGTTTTCACTACATCTAATTTTATGAGTGATTCTTAGATTGATTTGAGATGCATACTAGATTGATCTACAAATTTTTCTATTGCTAGTATTGGGTTAGGATATCCGTTTAATTTTTGAATAATCCTTACACAAGTAGAGAACGTGAGACTTGGCAGAGAGATTCTGTGGAGCAATCGTGTGTGAAGACAACATTAGAAAGTGGACCTTGCGCTAAGAGTCTAACTGCTAGGATCAACCTAAGTTCACATAACTTAAAGCTTCCGCTGGGTTACACCTTGAGTGCGCTACTACTTGGTGGCTCGGTTGGATAGAAATTGATATGAGAGCGCTTTGGTATCAAGCTACATAAGGGACTTTGGGGATAACACTGTGCCAGTTGCTTTCCTACGGTTGGTGATGAATGGTTCTAACGAAGATAGATAAGCATAATAATCCATTTATCGCTTGGTAACGGCGAAGGATTCCTTGATTATCTTTCTTCTATTTGTTATTCTTTTTATTTTACTTTATCAAACAGTTCCCCGTGTCTTTTATTATTTTGCTATCTAAATAACATATCAATTACACAGCTCTCCGTGGGAATGATCTCTTACTACCGCTATATTACCAGTTAATTAATGGAAAATATCTTAATTAATTTGTTGTGGTTACGACACGCATAAACATGTAGCACTTAGCTACGTGTGGCAAGTCAAAGTCAAGGGACTTACCACAGGAAAATAGCATGTAATCCTATTAGGCTCGTTTTGGCTGGTCGCCTAAAACTTGCCACAAGTTTGTCAGTTCGGTGGCGAACTTCGATGGCTGAGATCGCATATCATGAAGGAGGATCCGTTTATTGTGGTTAACTTGTGTTCGCGTCTGATAATGGCGCGGTGACGTTTTGGTATAGCCAGCGGCAATGTGGCATGGCTCGTGCATGCCAGTGGCACGGTGGTGAAATTGGCACCTGACGTAGCCATGTCCACTAGATTTAGGCAGCTAGTCGCCTGAAATTTTCCACAAGTCTGTCAGTTCGGTGACGAACTTGGATGGCCGAGATTGCATCTCATGAGGAAGAATGTCCATTGATTATGGCTGCATCTTGTTGTATAGCAGAGTGGTGCCATTGCATAGTGGCGCCTGGTGGAGCCATGACAATCGGCATGCTAGTGGCATGCCAGTGGCGTAGCAGCATGCCAATGACGTAGCCATGGCATGGCGGCGTGCTAGTAGCCGTGGCATAGCGACATGCTAGTATCCTTGTTATATCAGTATGTTAGTAGCCGTGGCATAGCGGCATGCTAGTGGCGTTGTGGCATGGCCACACCTGTGGCGTTGTAGCATGGACAGAGCTAAGATTTGGCTTTGTAACCGAAGTTAGGGCTTGGCGGCATGTCCAAGGCTAGGGATTCGCGCCGTGGGAAAGGTTGGGGCTTGACACCGTGTCCAAGGTTAGGGTTTGGCGGCATGTCCAAGGCTAGGGATTGGAAACTTTGCCCAAATTAGGGTTTGGCATGTCGATACCCAAATTAATGCGTGTGGCATGCGGCCGCGACATGGCGGTACTTTTGTGCAAATGACACCATGGAAAATGGCGCCATGGCTATGCCAAAGGATCTATGTCAAGGCCATTGTGTGGAAACGTCCACAGGAGTAGGGTTTGTCGTGGGTGGCAATTTAATGCAGGTTGCCAAGAAGTGGCATGTTGGCATGTTACCGCGACAGAGTGGCATGTTGGAATGTTACCGCGACATAGTAGTATGTTGGAATGTTATCGCGTCAGAGTGGCATGTTGGCATGCCAATCAATATATGGTGGAAAGTTTAGAGCGATTGATTAGCCAAGAAAGGGAGCCGACCAAACATAAGACGCGACTACACATATGAAGAGTGTGGCAATTTTATAGTGATCAATTGGTCGATGGGAAGTGAGGACGACAAGTATGGACCCAGCCACATCTCAAGTGCGTGTGGCGAGTTTAAAGCGACCTTATTGGTCGAGAGAAATATGGCCGGTTCAGGATGAGGCGTGGCTAATGGCAACTTGCCTAAGGCATGGTCACGCCTTCCTTTGCTGATGCAATTCCCTGTTTTTCTGATTCTGAGTAGGGTTTTGGACCTGCTAATCAAGGGAGGATTAATTTCCTAGTTTGTATAGGCTTACTTTCGTTAAGCAAAATTTGGTATACTGCTCGAGGCGCGAAGCCTTAACTTCTGCAAGTTAGTCATGGCAATTGATTGTATTCTATGTGTTGACACAGAGTTATTTTAAGTTCATTACCAGAGAGCATCATGCTTTTCTAATTGAATACCTTATGCAAATACCTTATCCTTGATACTTGGAAATTCGTGCTACTCTGCTGCGAGTGAACACAAATCGTCATGTCATATCAACATTAAGGGTTCAGCCGGAGAACATAGCATAGAAGGCATTCAAAGGAACTTATATTAAGTGAATATAGGCAAGGCGACGAAATTTACAGAACGTCCGGGATGGTTGCTACATTCGCCAATCTGGATAAATTTCATGTAAATGTATTGAACGTGAAAAACGGGGGTCTAACAACACCACCCAATATTTCAATTAGCAATCTGTATGGACAAAATCTGAAACACTTTACTAGAGAATCAACTAGACTGTCAGACTCAATCTAGATAATAAGTATCTCAAAGAGTTATTATCTCAATCTCTCAATTTGATTTTTACTCAAGCTAAAATCAATAGCGAGTCTTTATCAAAGAGAGATAACTTGGACGGTATCAAAAACCAATATCCAAGTGTTAATCAATGAAATCAACAATCACAAGATTTGATCTCTAATTGATTAAGCTTCAACGCACAACCTGTATTATTTCAATTATATAAAATATAGTGCGGAAAAGAAATAACACAGATACCAGAAGTTTTGTTAACGAGAAACCGCAAATGCATGAAAACCCCGGGACCTCGTCCAGATTAGATACACACTGTATGAAGCCGCTAAAGACACTAGCCTACTACCAATTAACTTCGGACTGGACTATAGTTAAATCCCTACCACTCTCCCACTGATACAAGGTACAGTTGCACACCCCTACGCCTCTGATACCAGCAGGATACTACGTACTTGATTCCCTTTGCTGATCTCATGAACAACAAAGAGTTGCTACGACCCAAAATCGCAGACTTTAACAATAAACAAATCTGTCTCACACAGAAAATTCTATCAAAGGATAAATCTGTCTCCCACAGATAAACCCTAGGTTTTGTTTCGTATTTTGATAGAAATCAAGGTAACATGAACCAATTGATAATCCAGACTTATATTCCCGAAGAACATCCTAGATTAATCAATCACCTCTCAATAATCCTTCCTGATTAAAAAAGCGGATTATCGAGGAATCAAGAACAGTGAGACGAAGATGTTCGTGACTTCTTTATCTTACCTATCGGAGAAATAAGTTCTCAAGCCAATCAAATCGATTGTACTCGTACAATAGAAAATTAAGATCAGATCACATAACTAAGATAAAAGTAGTATCGGTCTGGCTTCACAATCCCAATGAAGTCTATAAGTCGTTAACCCGAATTTAGAGAAGAAACCTTAAGGTTTAATGGAGATCGACTCTAGCGAGCGCACTAGTATCACACAAGAAAGGTGTGTGGGGATTAAGTTTTGCTCTAGATAGGTGTCTCCTATATATATCCTTTCAAATCAGGGTTTTGCCTTAGTTATTAAGCAATCTTTATTCACCGTTAGATGAAACCTGATTTAGATTCAAGACAATATTTCTCAACCGTTAGATCGAAAAACAAAGCTTGCCAAACACACTTGGTTGTAAACGTTTTCCAGGTTCGTGAAAACCGGCCCATACGTGTACGTTTATGTTGGTTCAACATAGTAACCAAAAGGCAACCATATGAGCTTCTCATATTGACCTGGTTCCTCATTCATCATAACTAGTCCACTTGACTCAAACGAACTAGTTAGAGAGTCATTCAATTGCTATGAGATCTTATGTAAATACACAAGACACAATTGAACTCAATATGATTTCGATTCGATTAAATCGGCTCAATGAACATTGTAGCCACGGTTTACATTAAACATTCTTTAGTAATTTAATGTTTATGTTCATAGCACATCTTTAGATCATAACTCTCTTAAGCACACACAAACAAGTTCGCGGACTTAAGCATAACCGGTTGAGTTTTCCAAACTCAGCAGAAATTCTCGGGTCAAGAATTTCCGCAAGTTCGCGGACTGGGTATGCGGACTGAGTTCGCGGAATAGGTCACACAAACGAGTTTAGGAAATCCCAGCAGAAATTCTCGATCCAGAACTTCCGTCAGTTCGCGGACTAGGTCTGCGCACTGGGGTCGCGGACTTAGCAAGAAAATTCCACAATCCTACCGATTTCTCTTGCTCAACAAAGTTCAAAGAACTTCGTATCAAGGAATATATGGTTATGTAATCTAACTCTCGTTTCAATCATTGAGACATTATCAGAGAATGCTATCCCAACCGTTATTCACAGATCGTCTTCACGTCAGAGAAATTCTCAACTTAGTTATTGAAAGATGAAGATAAACCTGATCAAAGCGAGATGCTTTACCAACACATAAAATTTCGAGAAAAAGATAAGCATTGAACACTCAACTCGAAATATCAAATGTGTTTGATCTAGTCTATATAGCATACGACTTTTATCTTATAAGAAGTAGGAGATAGAATAGATAGACTTTTGAGTGATAGATAAGTTCAAATCTTCACATACCTTTTTGTTGATGAAGTTCCACAGTTCCTTGTGCAGATCTTCGTCGTTGTTGTTGAATCGCCAGAAATCCCTTTCTAACAATCTCCCCCTTTGTCAATTTTAGTGATAAAACTATTAATACATATGGAATACAAAAAAGATAAACTTTAGTGGCTCATATTCCATAGTCTAATCTTCAACGTTCCTTGAAATATTCGTCCTTACAAGTACTCCAATGATCCCAAAGGTTGTAAGTTTAGCATCACCGTTGTTGAAGATTCATAGCATAAATAATGAGAGAAATCGAGATTATCTATCATTATTAAACAATGTCATAGTACTATTATGAATATCAAAGTCCAATTGCATCACGACTTTAACAATAATACTATGGTGATATGTATCACTCCCCCTTAGTCGATACTCTATCTCGATCATGGAAACCACTTCTACTTACATAATGATCCGAAAACCATATGTATTATGTAGTGTGAACTACAATATTTCTCCCCCTTTTTGCCAATAAAATTGGCAAAGGTAAAGAGCGGGTTCATAATGAAATTTCCACGAGAGACACTTTATAACCAGAAAAGAAGACACGCATTATCTTAAATTTAGATGCAATCTTATAGCCGAAGCTATCAACATTCATCAAGGAGTTTTAAGATACAAGATAACCCCTACAAAATTCCACAATCGCACTCCCCGTAAGATATTACCATTAAACAAAAGTTCAAAAGAACTCTCCCCCATTTGATGTTATTCCCAAGAGAACAACAAAAGCAACCTTAATTTCAAAAGAAAAGAATGATTTATTTGGACACCAAAAATCAAAAGAATGATCTTTTATATCAAAAATCAACCAAATCAACCACAAGTAAACCCATGATTAACTTGATTGATTAAAGCAATTAAATCAAAACCACAAAAGTGATCAATTTAATTGAAAGTGCTCAACATAAGTAAATTCACGGAGACATTCTCATAAAACGCTATCCCAACCGTTATTCACAGATCGTCTTCACGTCAGAGCAATTCTCTACTTAGTGATTGAAAGATGAAGATAAACCTGATCAAAGCGAGACGCTTTACCAACACATGAATTTCAATAAAAAGATAAGCATTGAATACTCAATTCGAAATATCAAATGTGTTTGATCTAGTCTATAAAGTATACAACTTTTGTCTCATAAGAAGTAGGAGATAGAATAGATAGACTTTTGAGTGATAGATAAGTTCAAGTCTTCACATACCTTTTTGTTGATGAAGTTCCATGGTTCCTTGTGCAGATCTTCATCGTTGTTGTTGAATCACCATGAAGTCCTTGAGCTCAATTACACTTTTCCTATCCTAGTCCGAGACTTAGCTAATTGGCTATAAATCAAGACTTATAGTTTTGATCACTAACATTGACAAACATGCTTGATATAGCAGCGCATGCGAGTTCGACCGAGCTATGCTCTAACAGAACGACTCAATAAATATGTCGGTAGAGAGGTTATCACTGACGACATCGTTTCCTTGCAGAGTGGCATCACATCCGATGCAAGGTTTTAAGATTTTAACCCTAAGCTAAAAACCACCATCAACACACACGTAAGGTGTGGGGATTAGTTTTCCGAGTTGCTAGAGTTCTCCCTTATATAGTCTTTCAAATCAGGGATGTTATCTTGGTAACAAAGCATTCAATATTCACCATTAAATGAAAACCTGATTAGATTCTAGCTAATATTTCTCAACTGTTAGATCGAAAACTTATCTTGTTACATACAAATGAAATGCACGTTTCCAGGCTTGTGTAGCCGTACCCAAACATGTACATTTGTTGGTTCAACCATAGTTAACCAAATGGTTAGCCATATGAGAAATTTCATATCAACCATATTCTTCTTCGCCATAACTAGGTCAAACGACTCAAATAAATTATTTAGAGAGTTATTCAATTGCTTAGATCTTATATAACTGCACAAGACACAATTGAAGCAAAAACGATTTGATTCACTCGAATTAGTTCATGAACTTTATAGCCACGGTTTTCAAAAACATTCCTTAGTTTATATAAACATGAGTTCAAGAACAATTGTCTTTAGATATAACCAATTCAAGTTCGCGGAAGGAGTTCACAAACTCCAGCAGATTTTCTCGGGTCGAGAACTTCCGCTAGTTTGCGAACTGAGTTTACGACTCTTGTTCCGGTTCTTTTGATTAACAAAGTTCGCAAACTTCGATTCAAGGAATAAGGACTTATACATATATGTGTTTGCACAACAATTCTTATATCCACCAATGGTTATATAATCTAAACTCTCATTTCAATTATTGAAACATTCTTAGGGGACGTTATATAGTTGTTATTCACAAACCATTTCTCGTCAAAGAAATTTGCAAAGTGATTGAAACATGACATGAATTTCGTCACTATGTAAAGATGAATTTGGCTAAAGCGAAATCTTACCAACACATATTTTGAGAAATAGATAGATGGATAAACTCATCTCGAAATACCAAATGTGTATAATCAAAGGCTATATAGCAAAACGACTTTTGTCTCAAGATAAGAGATAAAATAGACTTTTGAGTGATAGATAAGTTCAAGTCTCCACATATCTTTTAGTCGATGAAGATACACTAGTTCCTTGAATAGTCATTCGTCTTGCATGATGATTTCCATGAAGTTCTTGAGCTCAACTACACTTTCTATCCTAGTCCGAGACCTTAGCTATAGTAGACTAGAAATCAAGACTTATAGGTTTGATCACTAACATTGACAAACATGCTTGAGATAGTAACGCATACGAGTACGACCGAGCAATGCTGTACCACTAGGATTTAGAAAAGTATGTCGATGGTTCTATTGAAAGTCCTCCAACCCTTGTTAAAGGAATCCATAATCCGTTATTTTTGTCTTGGAGGCGTACTGACAAACTTATTTTTGGTTGGATTTTGTCTTTCTTCACTGCTCCAATATTAGCCAAGGTTATGGCGGGTGATTCTTCCTATACAATTTGGTCCAAGATTGAAGATATTTTTGCATCTAAGAGTGATGCACATCTTATTCACCTTAAAGAGCCTTTTTCATCAATCAAGAAAGGAAACTTAACTATGTCTGAAAAGACGAGTGTACCCAAATACACCATAATCTTTAAATTATCCACCTATAAATCCTCTTACCGAAAGTGATTGTCTATGGAAAAAGTCGAGACAATACTACAAATTGGTATTCACACTTTGTGTGATCGTATATGAACACGAGATCGAGACAATATACAATAATCAAAGTGTGATTACTTGATAATAGGTTCAGAATTAACCAAACTCTATAAGATCAATATCAAGTAATACGGGGTTAATGTTTGTGTGATTGTGGAAAGGAAAAGTAAATGACACAACAAAATTTTGTTAACGAGGAAACTGCAAATGCAGAAAACCCCTGGACCTAGTCCATAATTGGATACTCTCAGAATTAAGTCGTTATACAAAATCTAAATCAAAACTTCGTATAGTTGAGACCAAAAAACTAAACCTAGTTCACTTAGTTTCTTTAGTATACCTGCGCTTCCAACATTCAATAAGTGCACGCACTAGAACAGTTCCTTTTGATTGTATTCCAAATAATAAAGGAACAACAAATCTGTTCGGCAATTATTAGAGCATTTCTCGGTCGAACTCACAAGTGTTGCTATCTCGAGCTTGTTTTTCAAGTTTAGTTGCCAAAACTATAAGTCTTGATTTCTAGTCTACTTATAGCTAAGTCTCGGATTAGGATAGTAAGTGTAGTTGAGCTTTACACTCCACGATGTTCATCGAATGAAAAAGAAGAACTACTCAAGGGAACTTGTGGAACTTCATCAACAAATAGGTATGTGGAGACTTGAATTTATCTATCAATCAAAAGTCTACCTATCACATCTCCCATTTTGAAAAAAAAAGTCGTATTGCTATATAAACTTCGATTATACACATTTGCTATTTCGATCCGAGTTTATCTTTCTTATCTATTTCTCTAAATATGTGTTGGTAAGCTTTCGCTTTGGCCAAGTTCATCTTTACTCGTGACGAAAGTCATGTTGATTATTTCAATAACTTGAAAATCGTTTTGATGAAAATAGTTTGTGGGTAACAACTATTTTAACATCCGCTAAGAAAGTTTCAATAATTCAATGAGAGTTTATAACAAATAACCATGTTTGGATATAAACATAGTGTGTTCTCACATTTGTGTAAAAGTCCAAAACCGGGAACCTAAAGTATGCGTACCGACGGCTGTTAGAAATCCGGGTAAGTATGCGTACCCGTACGCATACTGGCGGAAGTTTCACGTCCGTGAATTTCTGCTGGAGTTTGGAGTTAAAACACACTCAATACGGTCACTTAAGTATGCGTATCCATTTGCATACGTAAGAGTTACTTTCTAAAATCGGTTTGTTCATGAACTAAAATATTTATATAATAAGGAATGCAATCTATGCAAACCGTGGCTATGATGTTCATGAATTGATTCGAGTGAATCAAAATCGATTTTTCTTCGATAATGTCTTGTATACTACTATGAGATCTAAGCAATTAAACAACTCTCTAACTAGTTCATTTGAGTCATTTGAACTAGTTATGGTGAATATGAATAATAATAATAATATGAAAGTGCTTATATGGCTAACCATTGGTTAATTATTGTTGAACCAACTAGGTATAGAAGTTTAGGTACGGTTACCCAAACCTAAATGAAGGTGCATATCATTTATTTATAACAAGCTAAGTTCGATCTAACGGTTGAAAGATATTAGGTTGAACCTAATCAGGTTTTCATCTAACAGTGAATATTGAATGCTTTGTTACCAAGGCAACTTAGATTCGAAACCCTAATTTGAAATATATATAAAAGGAAACTCTAGCAACTGGGAAACCTAATTCCCGCACCTCATGTGTGATACTTGTTGCATAAGTTAGAGTCGATTCTCCTTTAACCTTAGGTTTTTCACGAAACACTGTAGGTTAACGACTTGAAGACTTCATTAGGATTGTGAAGCCAGGCCAAACTATTTTTTACGTAGTTGCGTGATCTGATCTTGTTGTTTTCTATCAAGTTTGAATACAATCGTAAGATTTTCTTGAGATTTATATCTCTGATAGGAAATATACAAAAGTAGTCACAAACACCTTCGTCTCATCGTTTGTGATTATACAATATCTTGTTTCGTTAATCGATTATGATTATTGTGAGGTGATTGATAATACTAGGATGTTCTTCGGGAATATAAGTCTGGGTTATCAACGGGTTCCTGTTCTCCTTGATTTATCAAAATACGGAACAAAAACTCATAGCTATTTATATGGGAGACAGTGAAAAGCGGGGGTGATATGATTTTGAAGTTGTTTGTAAAGTGGTAAATAAGATGTCGTTCTCTCGAACTTGTGAAGGATTTTTTTAGACTTAAATTCAAAACAAAAATAGAAAACTCACTAGTAATTATAGCAAACAATGACAAAGTTGATATCAATATTAAAAGACAACTGAGGCTAAGATTCCACTATTTTCCAAGTTGAAAGTGATTTAATCCAATCTTTATATTCATGCAATTTTCTCATTCAATTTGATTCTAAAATATTGCAACAAGTAGATTTTCGAAAGTAATAATTGTAAATACCAAGTATGAAGCATCAAAAGTCTTAAACTAAGCATACTCCATCAAAATAAATCACAATCACTCAAACAAAAATCATATTCAATCAAAGTTTAAGGCAAATAATCATATAATTATTGTAAATAAATAAATGAAATAGAATATACCACTTTTTGTTGGAAAAATAGCTTCATCTATCGCCTCACAATGGGGTTTAGCTCCTCATATTAATCATGATCTCAAAATATTGGTTTATGGTTCAAAATATGATTAAAAGGATGAGAAACAATAAAACAGACTATTTGCAACGCTGTATTGGCGCTACAAATCAGCTGTTACAAAGGTATGAACTGTTACAGAGAATTGTCACAATGTTTTAAGACTGTTGGAAATGATAGAAAGGTTCTGCTGTTAAAGAACGATAGTGTTATGCGACAGTTTGTGAGTCCGTTCTTCGTGTTCTTGAGTAGTACAACAACAGAAAAAACAGAACTCCAAACAATGATTTTCAGCTCTCTGTTTCTCTTCTAAACTTCTCCTAAGGTTGCGTACCCCTTGCTCGACTTCCCAACAGCCTATATATACTGAACAGGGTTGTTGAATCTCGAAGAAATATCCAAGAATAACTCTTTCCTTTGGCAGCAATACACGGATATTTTCTTTTCTGATCTTCTCTACGCGTCTTACAAATTAAATCTGACGTCCCAGAATCTCTCAATGATATTATAGAATCGAACAACTACCATTTCTTCTCTTATCTGCAACTTGGTATTTTACATATTTTCAACCAAAATACCGTGATACTCTCCATGCCTCTGTTTAGCTCAAACCGAAGATTTAATCATATTTTTTTCGAATTTTCTCGACATACATTCCCTGTTTAACCGAAACAGGGTAATCCCAATCCATCTCCACGTCAAACTCCGACTTAATCTCGTTCAAAATACTTCCAAGAGACTTCGCAACAGCCGTGAACTCCTTGCACCTCTTTTTTCCCAAAGATAATTATCCATCCCAATTTATTCGAAACCAACACCATAACCAACTCTGTTGAGATTTTACAGGTCCATCCCAACGAAAAACAGCGATTGAATTGCTTCAAAACTTTCCTAAAATCCGAACCCTATATTTTGACCGTGCTGTGAACTTTTCCCACCAAAACCGTTGTTTGAATTTGGGAAGAAGGTGGTTGCCCCCTATCCAGAGTAGGGGTGCAAATAGTAGTTGCCTGGAAATGGGTGCTAAAGATAAAATTGGGTTACACATATCCTTGGGTGCTTCTTAGCAAATTCTGGGGTCCGTTTAGCAACTGTCCTCCGGGGTGCTCCGAGCAACTTTTCGCGTAAATTTTTCAAAAAATGTTTATTGGCCAAAAATACCTACAAAGACATAAAATACCATAATAAATAAGAAATCGAGTGCCAACAATATATAGTATTGAGATCAAATTAGACATAAAAATGTGTCTATCAAATACCCCCAAACTTATTATTTGCTAGTCCTCGAGCAAAAATCAAATAAAAATAAAATCCTAACTCCCTGTCGCAGGCATCGTCGATTGCATTTAGCGTATACAATAAGACTTTAAACCCCTAGGTGTCCCTAGTGGCCGAGTTATAGTCTCGAGTGGGTTTACCAGAGGTGTACCCACAAAACCTTTATACTCCAGACCCTAACTATCTACGCAGAACCTTGGAAGGCACTAAAGAATCTCCTTGGTTGACATACTTATTGACTACAAGAGGAAGTACCCTGATGCGAAATTCCAATTGTTGTACACGAGTTTGCACTCAAGCATACTAAAATTTATGGAAAGTGACAGAGCTCTACTCAGATAGTTTCTGGACATCATAAACCGGAGTCAACCAATCACATGGTAGATTAAGAAGATGGATGTAGAGAAAAGCGTAGATGATGTTGACTAAGGTGAAACTATCCTAATGGACTGAGATACTGGGCTGGACTAATATCAACCCACTGGCATATACAAGGGAACCAATGGTCGATAATCCTAACTCTAGGTCAACTCAGTTGGCATATACAAGGGTACTAGTGGTCGACTTTATTGTATTTACTCCGGTTGGTCTAATGGTCTGGTCTAAATACTTTTCTTTTCTTTTTTTTTGGTATCTCAGTCACTCTACTTCACCCTAGTAATGGTAAAAAGAAATAAAAAAGAAGTGATCAGGATTCTTTCGATGTTTCCGTCACGAGGATATGGCAAAACTACCATGTTTTTTATCTAACACCTGAGCTCTTTGCTTTTATGAATAGAATCTTCTATATGTTTCCATCTAATCAGATTGGTTCCTCAACTCCTACAACCGAAATGCTTCCATCCACTTAGATTGGTTAGTGTTATCCTTAATAGGATATGGCGAAAGAAGTGATCAGGATTCTTTTTTTTTTTGGTATCTGAGTAACTCTATTTCACCCTAGTAATGGTAAAAAGAAATAAAAAAGAAGTGATCAGGATTCTTTCAATGTTTCCATCACGAGGATATGGCGAAACTACCATGTTTTTTTTATCTAACACCTGAGCTCTGTGCTTTTATGAATAGACTCTTCTAGATGTTTCCATCTAATCAGATTGGTTCCTCAACTCCTACAACCAAAATGCTTCCATCCACTTACATTGGTTAGTGCTATCCTCAATAGGCATAAATTTCTAGGCTCTGGAGTTTATTTATTGCAACGAAAAGGTAACAAAAAGTTCTACCCCACCCCCAAACTTAAATCTAACATTGTCCTCAATGTTTCTAATGAAAGAACAATACCAAAAGTATAAGTAACATGAGGAAATAGTAAAGAGAGAAGTCGAAAAGATAGTACCTGGGTGAAGTGGAACCAAAAACCTACAAAAATAATATACAACATACAAATCGCCTCGATGGTCAATCAAGGATAAACAGGGTCCTCCAGAGGGACCTCCTCAACATCACCTGTAGGAAAAGGCTCTAAAAAGGGCTTCAATCGCTGACCGTTAACCTTTGAAGAACTACTACCATCTGGTGTCTCAATCTCAATAGCGCCATGAGGAAAAACAGTACAGACCACAAAAGGACCGGTCCACCGAGAGCGCAACTTCCCGGGAAATAGATGCAAACGAATGTCATACAAAAGAACTTTTTGACCTGAAGAAAATGACTTTCGTAAAATATTCTTATCATGCACAAGTTTCATTTTGTTCTTATACTTCTTAGCACTATCGTATGCATCTCTACGAATCTCGTCCAACTCATTGAGCTGAAGCTTTCTGTGAGCTCCTGCCTTGTCAAGTGAAAAGTTTAGCTGCTTAATAGCCCAATAGTCTCTATGCTCTAACTCAACGGGCAGGTGACATGCCTTGCTAAACACTAAATGATAAGGTGACATTCCAATGGGTGTCTTAAACATAGTACGGTAAGCCCATAAGGAATCAGTAAGCCTCGACGACCAGTCTTTCCTATTTGGATTAACTTTTTTCTCTAAAATACGTTTAATTTCCCTATTGGAAACCTCTACCTGACCACTAGTCTGTGGGTGATATGGGGTAGCTACTTTGTGGGTAATACCATATTGTTTCTTTAAAAGAGCAAACGGTCTATTACAAAAGTGTGAACCTCCATCACTAATTATAGCTCGCGGTGTACCAAAACGTGTAAGAATATTCTCTTTCAAAAACTGGACTACGACCATGTGGTCATTTATTTTACACGGAACCGCCTCAACCCACTTAGACACATAGTCTATAGCGACAAGTATGTAAAGATAACCAAAAGAATTAGGAAATGGACCCATAAAATCAATGCCCCACATATCAAAACCTCAATTACTAAAATAGGATTCAAAGGCATCATATTTCTACTGGAAATGGTTCCTAACCTCTGGCAACGATCACAAGAAACACAATGACTATGAGAGTCTTTAAACAACAAAGGCCAGTAAAATCCACACTGCAATATCTTAGCAGTAGTCTTTTTAGCACTAAAATGACCCCCACATGCATGTTCATGACAAAAGGAGATAATACTAGACTGTTCACTCTCAGGTATACATCTCCTAATAATCTGGTCCGGACAATACTTAAACAGATAAGGATCGTCCCAAAAGAAATGCTTAACTCGGGTAAAAACCTTGAACGATCTTGCTTACCCCAATGTTGAGGCATTCGACCAGTAACAAGATAACTCACTATATTTGCATACCAAGGTGATTGGGAAACATAGAACATTTGTTCATCAGGAAAACTATCCCTTATAGGAAGGGAATTATTAGGGGAACTAACAACTAGCCTAGACAAGTGGTCTTCTACCACATTCTCTGCACCCTTTTTGTCTCTAATGTCTGGACAAAATTCTTGTAACAAAAGGATCCATCTAATCAATCTAGGTTTGGTATCCTTCTTAGACAAAAGGTATTTCAAAGCAGCATGATCAGTATAGATTACGATCTTAGAACCTAATAAATAGGATCTAAACTTATCCAAGGCAAACACGATGGCTAGAAATTCTTCTCGGTAGTTGTATAGTTCATTTGGGCATCATTCAGAGTTTTGCTAGCATAGTAAATCACATGGAGTAATTTTTTTTCTCACTGACCTAGCCCAACGCCTATAGCATAATCTGAAGCATCACACATAATTTCAAAGGGTAAGTTCCAGTTAGGTGCCTGGACTATGGGGGCGGTAGTGAGTAAATTCTTAAGCTTCTCAAAAGCCTCTAAACAAGCATCATCAAAGACAAACTTAACATATTTTGCAAGCAAATTGCAAAGAGGTCTAGAAATCAAGCTAAAATCCTTAATGAATCGACGGTAAAAACCTGCATGCCCTAGTAATGACCAAATATCTTTTATGTTTTTTGGGACCTGTAAATTCTTAATAAGGTCTACTTTGGCTTTGTCTACCTCTATACCCTTCGAAGAAACGATGTGCCCTAATACAATTCCTGATTTAACCATAAAATGACATTTGTTCCAATTAAGCACTAAATTATTTTCCTTACACCTAATCCACACTAGTGTCAAATGATGCGAAGCACTCATCTAAAGATGAACCAAATACTGAAAAATCATCCATAAAGACCTCTAAAAACCGTTCTACCATATCAGAAAATATGCTCATCATACAACGCTGAAAAGTCGCAGGGGCATTACATAGCCCGAAAGGCATGCGTCTATACGCAAAGGTGCCAAAGGGACAGGTAAAAGTGGTTTTCTCTTGGTCTTCTGGGGCAATAACGATCTGATTATAATCGGAGTAGCCATTTAAGAAGCAATAATAACTATGTCCATCTAATCTCTCTAGCATTTGGTCGATAAAAGGAAGGGGAAAGTGATCCTTCCTTGTGACCTTGTTCAATTTCCTATAGTCAATACAAACACGCCATCCCGTGGTCACTCAGGTTGGGATTAACTCATTATTATCATTTTGGACTACATTGACACCTGATTTCTTGGGGACAACCTGAACAGGGATGACCCACTTACTGTCTGAAATTGGGTATATAATACCCACATCTAACAACTTAAGCACCTCTTTTCGAACTACCTCTTTCATGTTAGGGTTCAGTCGACGTTGCATCTCCCTAGAAGGTTTGGAATCTTCATCTAAATAAATCTGATGCATACACACAGTAGGACTTATACCCTTAATGTCTGTTATAGTCCACCCTAAAGCTTCTCTATTGTCTTGAAGTACTTTTACTAGCCTACTTTCCTGATCACTATCCAAATAGAAAGCTATAATCACAGGTAAAGTCTTAGATGGGCCTAAAAACACATACTTTAGAGTGTCAGGCGGTGGTTTAGGTCCAACTTAGAAGGCTCTTCTAGAGAAGGTATTAAGGTAGTCTCAGAATTTGGTAATGGTTCGAATCTAGCTTTCTATCTATCAGTATCTAACACAGGGGTTGAATCTAATAGAGCATTCACTTGTTCAATAGTGCTATCGCCGTCAAAATCTAAACCAAAATGGGATAGACAACTCTCTAATGGGTCTTCAGACAGAATGTTTGGTAATGACTCCTGAACTAAGGCTTCTATCATGTTCACCTCTTCAACACATGTGTCATCTAGCTCATAAGGAAGCTTACTGACATTAAAAATGTTCATCTCCATAGTCAAATTACCAAAAGATAAATTCATCACACCATTTCGACAATTAATGATCACATTAGACGTAGCTAAAAATGGGAGACCTAAAATCACAGGTATCTGGTTCTCTGGGTCAGGGACAGGTTGGGTATCTAGGACCACGAAATCCACTGGATAAATAAACTTGTCGACCTCAATAAGAACACCTCAATAACACCTCGATGAATTTTAGCAGACCTATCATCTAACTGCAATGTCATCCGAGTAGGTTTCATTTCACCAAGTCCTAGCTGTAAGTACACATGGTACGGAAATAAGTTCACACTAGCTCCTGAGTCAAGTAAAGCTTTTTCTACCCGGTGTTTACCTATTGTACAAGCAATGGTAGGGGAACCTGGGTCTTTGTACTTTGGAGTTTTAGTGTTCTGAATGATTGAACTTACGTGACTAGCTAAAAAGGCTTTCTTATGGACACTAAGTTTTCTCTTTCGCGTACACATATCCTTAAGGAACATGGCATAAGAAGGAATTTTCCTAATTGCATATAATAAAGGAAGGTTTATGGTAACTTGCTTAAAAACCTCCAATATGTCGTTAAAGTTCGATTCCTTCTTTGTTGGCACTAATAGCTGGGGAAATAGGGCTCCAGGCACAAAATCAGACCTCTTAGGGACCGAATTTGCATCATCAGAAATTTTATCGGTCCCCTCAGCTAGTGGTCCTGAAGGGTGAGATCCTGAGGGGTGAACTACAATATGTTCACTATCGGGCATGGTTACATGATTGTCTACTACTCTACCACGGGTTCTGATAGCATTCAACTGATTCGATGGTTTTGCATCTACTTCATGAACTCCTCTAGGGTTAGGTTGGTTTTGACTAGGAAACTTACCTTTTTATCTCAAAGACTCATTTATTTGACTAACCTGGTTTTTTAACTCGGAAATAGCCTGCGAATTAGCCTGACCTATATTTTTACTTTCTTCTATACCATGTGAAAGCGATAGGTGAATCTTTTCAGTGTTTCGAATAAATGAGGCAAGAGTTTATTCTAAGCTCGTGACCTTCTTATCTGGAGGATTCTGAAACTGTGTTGGTCCTGAAGGATTCTTAGTATAGCCAAAACCTAGGGGAGTATTAGAATTACTAAACTGACCTTGACTCTGGCCTTTAGACCATGAAAGGTTCGGATGGTTTCTCTAACCAGGATTATAGTTTTCTGAATATGGGTCAAATTTCTGACAGTTCTCGAATCTAGTGTTATTATTATAAAGAGCATTGTCTTGCTCTTCAATAGTCTGGCCTTCCCAAAAGGCTCCACTCTACCACTAGTGTGACCCACTTCTAAAGCTTCTAACCTTTTTTCTATAACAACAATCTTGGCATCTGAGCCTCCTTCTACCCTATTAACGTTTCCTCTACCTGGAAGAATTATTTTCTTGGGTTCCCTAATATTTTCCCATTGTTGGGTTTTTTCGGCGATTTCATTCAAAAAGTCCATCGCCGCATCAACAGTTTGGTTTTCAAACCCACCAGTGCATAGAGACTCAACCATGGTTGTTGTGGAATAATCTAAACCCTTATAAAGGATCTGAACTAGCCTAACCTTTTCTAAATAATGATTAGGGCACTGGGCTAGTAAATCATTAAACCTTTCCAAATACCTATACAAAGATTCTCCCTCTTGTTGTGAAAATGTGCATATTTGTGACCTAATAGACGATGTTTTGTGCCTAGGGAAAAACTTGTTCAAAAAGGAAGATGTAAGTTGTTCATATATTTCGATTGACTCGGAAGCCAAACTATATAGCCACGATTTGGCTTTTATCTTTCAAGGAGAAAGGGAATAACCTAGGTTTCAAAGCATCATCGTCAAGGTTTCTAATTCTTAGGGTACTACAAATTTCCTCAAAATCCCTAATATGGTAATAGGGGTTTTCATTTTCTTTCCCTAAAAAGATTGGGAGCATCTGTAAGGTCCCAGGTTTCAATTCATAGGCTGCCTCCGTGTCAGCTAACTTAATACACGACGGACGAGTAGTCCTAGTCGGATTCAACAATGCTTTCAAAGTTGCCATTTCTGGCGCTATCGGAGTATTAGGGATTCTCTCCCTAATAAAATTCGTACGTTCAAAACCGGGCCTTTCTAAAACAGGACTTTCTAAGTTATGGTAATCAAGATTCTTAGAACTACTAGGCTCCTCCCTAATAAATCGACCTAGAGCGTCTCTTTTACGTTCAGGCATACAAAAGAATATAGAGTGGAATTTTAAGCAATCACAAAGCAAGTCTGACTCAACCAAATCAAACCTATTGATTTCTAGCAAAAAAAAAAGAATGATGGCTCCACTTAGATTGTTTCTAGACCAGCTTCTACTCTTCCAAGAGGCAACTGGGTACAATTTTAGCAAACCTCGTAGGACTATCCGAATAAAGTAAGTCGAAGAGAAGTAGGAGAAGCTCAGAGGAGCTTTGATACCCCCACCTCTTTGGAAACCCTTCCCTAGATTACAAGGCGGCTCTAATCGACTTACAGTAATCTTCAGAACTTTGAGTTAGGCTAACAAGATACCCAATACGATCCTTTTGAACGACTTTCCTACAAGCTCGTTACCCTATCGGTCTCGTTCTAGTCAATATTTTAAGCTTGGGTTCGCGTTCGATATCGTTTTCCTAAGGCGGGCAAGAAAAGAACGGTGATGAAATACGAACCCTTATCTTGTATGGCCAGGCCTTTCCCTTTACTAGAAAAGTAAATGTCTGTATTCAGGTCCTCAGCAGATATGCACCTTAAGGAATACAGTAACTCGCTGACAGGGGATTCGCCTGTGTTCAGAACCTTACCTTCCGTTCCAGACGGAGGATGAATCGGTTGTAGTCGACTCGGGCCACCGAATCCTGTGTCAGTGTACGAAACTGAGGGGCTGAGACGATATCGTAATCGTCGTCCTTCCCTGTGCAGTTTACAATTAAAACTACCCTTATGTAGGGTATAAAAAATAATGATGTCCAATGTCCAAAAGGATGTCCAAAAAGAAAAGGAAAATTAAAAAATAATAAACCCTAAACAGTTTTTGTCTAAACAAGAAAAATAAACAAAACCTTAAAAAAATGTCTTCTTTTCCGTTCTTTTCGCTTTGATCTTTAGCTCAAGTGTTTAAACAAATCACCAAATTCCTTGGCTCACTTTTCTTTATGCTCCAAACCTGTAGAAAAAAGATAAATACCCAAAAACGTAAAATAGAAAAAAAAAAAAAACTAAAACTAAAAAAAAACAAAATCTAAAACCCTAAAAACAAGTCCGCGTCGGCGGCGCCAAAAATTGATGTGATTTTGAAGTTGTTTGTAAAGTGGTAAATAAGATGTCGTTCTCTCGAACTTGTGAAGGATTTTTTTAGACTTAAATTCAAAAAAAATAGAAAACTCACTAGTAATTATAGAAAACAATGACAAAGTTGATATCAATATTAAGAGACAACTGAGGCTAAGATTCCACTATTTTCAAAGTTCAAAGTGATTTAATCCAATCTTTATATTCATGCAATTTTCTCATGCAATTTGATTCTAAAATATTGCAACAAGTAGATTTTCGAAAATAATAATTGTAAATACCAAGTATGAAGCATCAAAAGTCTTAAACTAAGCATACTCCATCAAAATAGATCACAATCACTCAAACAAAAATCATATAAAATCATAGTTTAAGGCAAATAATCATATAATAATTGCAAATAAATAAATGAAATAGAATATACCACTTTTTGTTGGAAAAATAGCTTCCTCTATCGCCTCAGCAATGGGGTTTAGCTCCTCATATTAATCATGATCTCAAAATATTGGTTTATGGATCAAAAGATGATTAAAAGGATGAGAAACAATAAAACAGACTATTTGCAACGCTGTATTGGCGCTACAAATCAGCTGTTACAAAGGTATGAACTGTTACAGAGAACTATTACAATGTTTTAAGACTGTTGGAAACGATAGAAAGGTTCTGCTGTTAAAGAACATAGTGTTCTGCGACAGTTTCTGTGAGTCCGTTCTTCGTGTTCTTGAGTATTACAGCAGCAGAAAAAACAGAACTCCAAACAATGATTTTCAGCTCTCTGTTCTCTTATAAACTTCTCCTAAGGTTGCGTACCCCTTGCTCGACTTCCCAGCAGCCTATATATACTGAACAGGGTTGTTGGATCTCGAAGAAATATCCAAGAATAACTCTTTCCTTTGGCAGCAATACACGGATATTTTCTTTTCTGATCTTCTCTACGCGTCTTACAAATTAAATCTGACGTCCCAGAATCTCTCAATGATATTATAGAATCGAACAACTACCATTTCTTCCCTTATCTGCAACTTGGTATTTTACATATTTTCAACCAAAATACCGTGATACTCTCCATGCCTCTGTTTAGCTCAAACCGAAGATTTAATCATATTTTTTTCGAATTTGCTCGACATACATTCCCTGTTTAACCGAAACAGGGTAATCCCAATCCATCTCCACGTCAAACTCCGACTAAATCTCGTCCAAAATCCTTCCAAGAGACTTCGCAACAGTCGTGAACTCCTTGCACCTCTGTTTGCCCAAAGATAATTATCCATCCCAATTTAATCGAAACCAACACCCATACCAACTCTGTTGAACTCTAACAGGTCAAGCCCAACGAAAAACAGCGATTGAATCGCTTCAAAACTTGCCTAAAATCCGAACCCTAAATTTTTCCCGTGCTATGAACTTTTCCCACTAAAACCGTTGTTTGAATTTGGGAAGAAGGTGGTTGCCCCCTATCCAGAGTAGGGGTGCAAATAGTAGTTGTCTGGAAATGGGTGCTAAAGACAAATTTGGGTTGCACATAGCCTTGGGTGCTCCTTAGAAAATTCTGGGGTCCGTTTAGCAACTGTCCTCCGGGGTGCTCCGAGCAACTTTTCGCGCAAATTTTTTCAAAAATGCTTATTGGCCAAAAATACCTACAAAGACATAAAATACCATAATAAATACGAAATCGAGTGCCAACAATATATAGTATAAAGATCAAAATAGACATAAAAATGTGTCTATCAAATACCCCCAAACTTATTATTTGCTAGTCCTCGAGCAAAAATCAAATAAAAATAAAATTCTAACTCACTGTCGCAGGCATCGTCGATTGCATTTAGCGTATGCAATAAGCCTTTAAACCCCTAGGTGTCCCTAGTGGCCGAGTTATATTCTCGAATGGGTTTACCAGAGGTGTACCCACAAAACCTTTATACTCCATACCCTAACTATCTACGCAGAACCTTGGAAGGCACTAAAGAATCTCCTTGGTTGGCATACTTATTGACTACATGAGGAAGTACCCTGATGCGAAATTCCAATTGTTGTACACGAGTTTGCACTCAAGCATACTAAAATTTATGTAAAGTGACAGAGCTCTACTGAGATAGTTTCTAGACATCATAAACCGGAGTCAACCAATCACATGGTAGATTAAGAAGATGGATGTAGAGAAAAGCGTAGATGATGTTGACTAAGGTGAAACTATCCTAATGGACTGAGATACTGGTCTTGACTAATATCAACCCACTGGCATATACAAGGGAACCAATGGTCGATAATCCTAACTCTAGGTCAACTCAGCTGGCATATACAAGGGTACCAGTGGTCTATTTTATTGTATTTATTCCGGTTGGTCTAATGGTCTGGTCTAAATACTTTTCTTTTCTTTTTTTTGGTATCTCAGTCACTCTATTTCACCCTAGTAATGGTAAAAAGAAATAAAAAAAATAAGTGATCAGGATTCTTTGATGTTTCCATCACGAGGATATGGCAAAACTACCATGTTTTTTTTATCTAACACCTGAGCTCTGTGCTTTTATGAATAGAATCTTCTAGATGTTTCCATCTAATCAGATTGGTTCCTCAACTCCTACAACCGAAATGCTTCCATCCACTTAGATTGGTTAGTGCTATTCTTAATAGGATATGGCGAAAGAAGTGAAAAGGATTCTTTTTTTTTTGGTATCTCAGTAACTCTATTTCACCCTAGTAATGGTAAAAAGAAATAAAAAAGAAGTGATCAGGATTCTTTCGATGTTTCCATCACGAGGATATGGCGAAACTACCATGTTTTTTTATCTAACACATGAGCTCTGTGCTTTTAAGAATAGACTCTTCTATATGTTTCCATCTAATCAGATTGGTTCCTCAACTCCTACAACCAAAATGCTTTCATCCACTTAGATTGGTTAGTGCTATCCTTAATAGGCATAAATTTCTAGGCTCTGGAGTTTATTTATTGCAACGAAAAGGTAACAAAAAGTTCTACCCCACCCCCAAACTTAAATCTAACGTTGTCCTCGATGTTTCTAATGAAAGAACAGTACCAAAAGTATAAGTAACATGAGGAAATAGTAAAGGGAGAAGTCGAAAAGATAGTACCTGGGTGAAGTGTAACCAAAAACCTACAAAAATAATATACAACATACAAATAGCCTCGATGATCAATCAAGGATAAACAGGGTCCTCTAGAGGGACCTCCTCAACATCACCTGTAGGAAAAGGCTCCAAAAAGGGCTTCAATCGCTGACCGTTAACCTTTGAAGAACTACTACCATCTGGTGTCTAAATCTCAATAGCGCCATGAGGAAAAACAGTACGGACCACAAAAGGACCGGTCCACCGAGAGCGCAACTTCCCGGGAAATAGATGCAAACGAGTGTCGTACAGAAGAACTTTTTGACCTGGAGAAAATGACTTTCGTAAAATATTCTTATCATGCACAAGTTTCATTTTTTTCTTATACTCCTTAGCACTATCGTATGCATCTCTACGAATCTCATCCAACTTATTGAGCTGGAGCTTTCTGTGAGCTCCTGCCTTGTCAAGTGAAAAGTTTAGCTGCTTAATAGTCCAATAGGCTCTATGCTCTAACTCAACGGGCAGGTGACATGCCTTGCCAAACACTAAACGATAAGGTGACATTCTAATGGGTGTCTTAAACGCAGTACGGTAATCCCATAAGGCATCAGTAAGCCTCGACGACCAGTCTTTCCTATTTGGATTAACTTTTTTCTCTAGAATACGTTTAATTTCCCTATTGGAAACCTCTACCTGACCACTAGTCTGTGGGTGATATGGGGTAGGTACTGTGTGGGTAATACCATATTGTTTCATTAAAAGAGCAAACATTCTATTACAAAAGTGTGAACCTCCATCATTAATTATAGCTCGCGGTGTACCTCCATCAACTAGACAGTCAGACTCAATATAGAGAATAAGTATCTCAAGGAGTTATTATCTCAATCTCTCGATTTGATCTTTACTCAAGCAAATGGAAATATGCGAGTCTTTATCAAAGAGAGATAACTTGGACGGTACCAAATACCAATGTCCAAGGATCAATAAATATCAATCAACAACCAAAGCTTGGATTTCCAGTTGATGATCTTAACGCACAACCTGTATTATTTCAATTAAATAAACAAATATAATGCGTAAAATAAATAATACAGACACCAAAGATTTTGTAAACGAGGAAATCGCAAATGCAGAAAAACCCCCGGACCTCGTCCAGATTAGATACACACTGTATTAAGCCGCTACAGATACTAGCCTACTACAAACTAACTTCGGACTGGCCTACAGTTGAACCCCTATCAGTCTCCCACTGATACAAGGTACAGTTGCACCTCTACGACTCTGATCCCAGTAGGATGTTACATACTTGATTCCCTTTGCTGATCCCTCCCACAACAAAGAGTTGCTACGACCCAAAATCGCAGGCTTTGATAAATAAACAAATCTGTTTCACACAGAAAAGTCTATCAAAGGATAAATCTGTCTCCCACAGATAAACCCTTGGTTTTGTTCCGTCTTTCGATAGAAATCAAGGTAACATGAACCAATTGATAATCCGATGTTTTATTCCCGAAGAACATCCTAGATTAATCAATCACCTCTCAATAATCCTTCCTGACTACACAAGCGGATTATCGAGGAATCACGAACAGTGAGACGAAGATGTTCGTGACTTCTTTATCTTACCTATTGGAGAACTCAAACGTTCTCAAGCCAATCAAACCGATTGTCTTGTACGATAGAAAAGTAAGATCAGATCACACAACTACGATAAAAGTAGTATCGGTCTGGCTTCAGAATCCCAATGAAGTCTTTAAGTCGTTAACCCGAATTTAGAGAAGAAACTCAAGGGTTAATGGAGATCGACTCTAGCGAGCGCACTACTATCACCAAAACGTGTGGGGATTAAGTTTTGCTCTATCTAGATGTCTCCTATATATAGCCTTTCAAATCATGGTTTTTGCTTAGATGTTAAGAAAACTCTATTCACCGTTAGATGAAACCTGATTTAGATTCAAGCTAATATTTCTCAACCGTTATATCGAAAAACAAATCTTGTCAAACACACTTGGTGCAGACGTTTTCCAGGTTCGTGAAAACCGGCCAAAACGTGTACGTTTATGTTGGTTCAACATAGTAACCAAAAAGCAACCATATGAGCTTCTCATATTGACCTGGTTCCTCATTCATCATAACTAGTTCACTTGACTCAAACGAACTAGTTAGATATTAATTCAATTGCTATGAGATCTATGTAACTACACAAGACACAATTGAAGTAATATGATTCGATTCGATTGAATCGTCTCAATGAACATTATATCCACGGTTTGCATTAAGCATTCCTTAGTAATTTAATGTTTATGTTCAAAGCAAATCTTTAGATCATAACCTTTTAAGTACACACAATCAAGTTCGCGGACTTAAACATAATCGGTTGAGTTTTCCAAACTCAGCAGAAATTCTCGGGTCGAGAACTTCTGCCAGTTTGCGGACTAGGTCACACAAACGAATTAGTGGAAATCCCACCAGAAATTTTCGGTTCGAAAACTTCCGTCAGTTCGCGGACTGGGCAAGCCAATTCCACATTCCTACCGATTTCTCTTGCTTAACAAAGTTCAAAGAACTTCGGATCAAGGAATACATGGTTATGTAATCTAAACTCTCATTTCAATCATTGAGACTTTCTCAGAGAATGCTATCCCAACCGTTATACACAGATCGTCTTCACGTTAGATCAATTCTCAACTAAGTGATTGAAAGATGAAGATAAACCTGATCAAAGCGAGATGCTTTATCAACACATGAATTTCGAAGAAAAACTAAGCATTGAATACTCAGCTCGAAATATAAAATGTGTTTGATCTAGTCTATATATCATGCAACTTTTGTCTCATAAGAAGTAGGAGATAGAATAGATAAACTTTTCAGTGATAAATAATTTCAAGTCTTCACATACCTTTTTGTTGATGAAGTTCCACGGTTTCTTGTGCAAATCTTCGTCGTTGAATCACCATGAAGTCCTTGATCTCAACTACACTTTTCCTATCCTAGTCCGAGACTTAGTTATTTGGTTAGAAATAAAGACTTACAGTTTTGATCACTAACATTGACAAACATGCTTGATATAGCAACGCATGCGAGGTTGACCGAGCTATGCTCTAACAATCTCCCCCTTTTTCAATTTTAGTGACAAAACTATTAATACATATGGAATACAAAAAAGATAAACTTTAGTGGCTCCTATTACATAGTCTAATCTTCAACATTCCTTGAAATATTCGTCCCTCCAAGTACTCCAATGATCCCAAAGGTTGTAAGTTTATCATCACCGTTGTTGAAGATCCATAGCATAAATAATGAGAAAAATCGAGATTCTCGATCATTATTCAACAGTGTCATAGTACTATGATGAAACATCAAAGTCCAATTGCATCACGACTTTAACAATAATACTATGGTGATATGTATCACTCCCCCTTAGTCGATACTCTATCTCGATCATGGAAACCACTCCCCCTGACACAATGATCCGAAAACCATATGTATTATGTAGTGTGTACTACAATATTTCTTCCCCTTTTTGTCAATAAAATTGGCAAAGGTAAAGAGCGGGTTCATAATGAAATTTCCACGAGAGACATTTCATGACCAAAGAAAAGACACACATCATCTTTAATTTAGATGCAATCTTATAACTGAATCTAACAACATTCATCAAGGAGTTTTAAGTTACAAGATAACCCCTATAAAATTCCACAGCCGCACTCCCCGCAAGATATTACTATTAAGCACAAGTTCAAAAGAACTCTCCCCCATTAGATGTCATTCCCAAGAGAACAACATGAGCGACCTTAATTTCAAAAGAAAAGAAGGATTTATTTAGACACCAAAAATCAAAGAATGATCTTTTATATCCAAACTCAACCAAATCAACCACAAGTAAACCCATGATTAACTCGATTGATAAAAAATAATCAAATCAAAACCACAAAAGTGATCAATTTAATTGAAAGTGCTCAACATAAGTAAACTCACAGAGCATGAGCTAATACTAAGTTGATCATACAGAGATACCCAACTCAACCGTTCATATACTCAACATAAGGAGAACCTTACGGAATATAAGCTTGACTATTATAACCGCAAGAGATCATGATTACAATAGTCTTTCATATACTCAACACAAGAAGTTGTGGAATATTTGAAAACTCAACTAGATTAATTACAAGAGAACCTATAATTAATCTAATCAGAATACAAACAACCAAATTTATCACCGAAGTAACCAATTTAATTATTTTGGGCTCAACACAAGAGAACTTATGGAAACCTGATTAAGTTATCAAAGAAGGTGACAATCTTAACCGTACATGTACTCAACATAAGTAAGAAGAAAAAAAACTTATGGAGTACAAAACTAAATAACAAAAATAGGTTATTAATTTGGTTACATATGCTCAACTTTTAGCATCTTACGGAACAACCAACAAAGCCAAGATTAATTGAATTAGTTGTAAGGTGCTCGACATAAGACACATAACGTATCCTTCACGATTTTTCATAAGATAGATCAATGAAGAACAAAACCATGGATACACAAGGATCAATTCTATCTTTGCATCACAAAGTGACATAATAGACTTTATCCTTGTCAAAACAAACGATCTCATCCTATTTTCCATCAAATACATGATTGCATAGGCTTAACGTTTGTATTTTTCAAAAGTCGATTCGTCCTTAAACCAATAAACGAATACCGATCATAAACGACTTTACTTTTGACAACAATATGGGATCTTCAATTTCACGGACGCAAACAACACATATCCCATCAACAATATTGCAATATATGAAACCAATAAAATGCTGCAATAATAATCATCCTCACGATATTTTTAGAATTTTAATACCAAAAACCTAAAAAGATAACATAAGAGAATAAAAACAAAAGATAGCTATGTGTAGTCACAAACTTTGCTATCAAAGCACTAGTTATTCTTCCATCTAAATCCAAAAAGAAGACTTCCTAGGCTACAATGCTTTTAAGATAATCAGCATCATTCCCGAATTCCTTGTCGTCAATAGCCATTGGAACATAAGGTTCACGGAGGTAAGAGTTCATATCAACGAACTTCCTTTGCTGATTATATCGAACTAGGGCTTTCTGAATCTCTAAGGACTTTGAAACAAAAGCCTTTATTTCTCGAATCTCCTTTATTACACACTTCAACTCATCAAGAACATCAGAATACTTCTGAGATTTAGAAGGTACAACCTTTGCCTTTCTTGTTCTTTTTCTTTTCAAAGGCCTAGAACCAGGAGATTTTTCTTTTTTAGGGTTTCACAATCATTTTGACATATTTTATCTCCATAGACACAATCTTAGAGAACAGTTATAACCAACTGATTTTTGTGGATGGAATTCACAATCTCATAAAGCAGTCTTGAGATATAAAGAATGTCAAAGAGGAAAAAAGAATGTAGGGTTCAAAACCTATAAACAGGTCACGGTCGGTCAACTCTAAACCTATAAAGAGTAGAATTGTCGATAATAATCCTTTCTTTTATTTGATAGACAGAAAACAAAACCTAAGAAAATACCTTTTCCTATAGCCTGTAGAACTTCTATCTTGTCTCTTTTGATCAGGCACATGATGAAAAACGGGGGTCTAACAACACAACCCAATATTTCTCTTAGCAATCTGTATGGACTAACTTGGATAAACTTTTAAGAGAATCAACAAGACTCAATCAATTAAAAGTAAATCAACAAGTTAATATCTCTATCTCTCAATTTGATTGTTACTCAAGCAAATAGATATCTGCGAGTCAAATCAAAGAGAGATAACTTGGACGGTACCAAACACCAATGTCCAAGGATCAATCAATATCAATCAACAACCAAAGGTTGGATTTCCAATTGATGATCTTAGCGCACAACCTGTATTATTTCAATTATATAAATAAATATAATGCGGAAAAGAAATAACACAGACACCAGAGATTTTGTTAACGAGGAAACCGCAAATGCAGAAAACTCCTGGGACCTCTTCCAGATTAGATACACACCGTATTAAGACGATACAGACACTAGCCTACTACCAATTAACTTCGGGATGGACAATAGTTGAACCCCTATCAGTCTCCCACTGATAGAAGGTACAGTTGCACCCATACGCCTCTGATCCTAGCAGGATACTACGTACTTGATTCCCTTTGATGATCTCACCCACAACAAAGAGTTGCTACGACCCAAAATCGCAGGCTTTCCAAATAAACAAATATGTATCACACAGAAAAATCTATTCAAAGGATAAAATTGTCTCCCACAGATAAACCCTAGTTTGTTCCGTTTTTTGATATAATCAAGGTAGCACAGGAACCAATTGATTAATCTGGTCTTATATTCCCAAAGAACAGCCTAGATAAATCAATAACCTCTCAATGCTCAATTCCTGAATACACAAGAAGAATATCGAAGATTCACGAACAGTGAGACGAAGATGTTCGTGACTTCTTTATCTTACCTATCAGAGAACTCAAATGTTCTCAAGCAAATCAAATTGATTGTACTCGTACGATAGAAAAGTAAGATCAGATCACACAACTACGATAAAAGTAGTATCTGTAACAACCCGTGTTTTTAGCATGGCGCATGCTAAAAGATGCGCATTTTTTCGTGATGAAGCTTCATCCAAAGCTTCTTTGCATACTAAGATGCATTTTTCCAAGGTCCAACATTTGGTACCAAGTAAGGCACACCGCGAAGGCATATTGGCAAAAGTCCAATGTTGCATCACCATGATACGTTAGGCCAGTTGGGTAGGTGGCCTTGAGATTTAAGCGTAATCAGTGCGCATTATGAAGGTTATTTGCATAAAGCCAATATTGCACAAACATTGTGCATCAGCCAGAGAAGGCTGGCAGAACGAGTGGTGCACAATCATTGTGCATCAGCCAGAGAGGGCTTGCGGAACTGGTAGTGCACATCATAGCTTAGCCGGAAGAGTATAAATGGTTTCTAAGGCTCATTTATAGTTGCATAGCCTTTC
>NW_020651081.1:0-422 GCF_003573695.1 Papaver somniferum | reverse complement strand
CAAGCCTACTATGAAACTAAACAGTCACCTATACTTCTGTGTATTCTTTTGAACTTTCCTCTAAAATGTACCATTTTTTTTATATTATTAGATGTTTTAAACAGTTTCTAGCGTTCCAGGTGACATCTATCAATATTTTAATTTTAGAGGACTAATAGTTATTGATAATAAGCCTACTATGAAACCAAGCATTCACCTATACTTATATGTATTCTTTTGAACCACCCTCTTAAATGTACCAGTTTTTGTATATTATTAGATGTTTTAAACAGTTTTTAGCAATCCAGGTGACATATATTAATTCTTTAATTTTAAAGGACTATGAGTTATTGATAACAAGTCTACTATGAAACTAAGCATTCACCTATACTTATATGTATTCTTTTGAAACATCCTCTTAAATGTACCAGTTTTTGTATACT
>NW_020651080.1:0-346 GCF_003573695.1 Papaver somniferum | reverse complement strand
CAGAATAAACACACACTGATTATAAGCTGTTACACCAAATTCCTACTACCTATTCGGACTAGATGTAATACCTTCTTCATCACTTGTAGAACTCCTAGCAGAATACCGATTCTCTTTAGAAATCCTTCACCCAAATCTTCTAGCAGAACACGAGGTTCTCTTTAGAAAATACCACAACACAATTGAAACGATTCGATAACTTGCTTGCACGAAACACCGGTTTGATTTCCCTTTAGATGTAAATCAAGGTTTTGGAAATCTTGTGTTTATTTTGATAAAAACAATTACTAGGTAAAAGTAATATCAAAACAAACTTGTAGATTAGGGATTATTATACTCTTCAATA
>NW_020651079.1:0-642 GCF_003573695.1 Papaver somniferum | reverse complement strand
AGGAAGCAGTAGAGGAAGCTAGAAAAACACCTTTTGCAAGGCAAATTCAAATTGCAATAATACCACCAAAATGCATTTTACCTGTATTCACTAGTATATTTGATGGTAGTACGTGTGCAGTATAACACATAAAAGCTTATAGCCGATCTCTATTGCAGTGGGAAGAAAATGATGCGGTGTTTTGTAAATATTTTCCTGCGAGCTTGACAGGAGAAGCCTTGCAGTGGTTTGAAGGATTGCCAGTAGGAACTATTAGATCATTTTGTCATATACAAAACGTCTTCTTAGGACAATATATCAGCAATAATATGTCGCGACCAGGAATTGAGACGACCTTTGGACTTCGTAGAAGGGTCAATGAAAGTTTGCGTCATCTAACAACACGTTGGAGAACCATGTGTAGTGAAATGTCAAGACGATTAGATGAACAATATCTTATACTATCCTTTATAAACGCTTTTTTTCCTACGGATTTATTATATACACATATTTTCAGGATAAAAGACACCATCACAATGTCGGAGTTACGTGAATTTCAAGAGGAATACAAAGCGCTTGAGGAGAAGCAGAGAGAAATGGAATCTTATCCAATTGCAATGCCTAATGCGAACAATGGGAATGCAAGTTTACTCCCAAGAATGA
>NW_020651078.1:0-722 GCF_003573695.1 Papaver somniferum | reverse complement strand
CGATTTCTGAGACTAAATTGTAAACTAGTTAAACTCATCTTTAACAGAAAAATTTTGAAAAATGTATTGTAATCACAATAAATATGTTCTAAGCCATTACGTCTAGTAAAAATTGCATTTCTGTGTATGTTGATTCAAGAAAATATGAAGGAAGTCAAATTTACCAATTTAAGAAGGATGAAAGACCATCGAGAACTAATCCAAATTCTAACAAATTTCATCTATTTGAATCAAACTGAAAGACAAAAGCCAAGACAAAAATAAAGAGTTCATAAAAATGTTGAATTTTTTATACTGTTAACTCAAAAAAGTCTAGAATCTTCGTTATAATTCGGAAGTCGATTTCTGAGACTAAATTGTAAACTAGTTAAACTCATCTTTAACAGAAAAAGTTTGAAAAATGTATTGTAATCACAATAAATATGTTCTAAGGCAGTACGTCTAGTAAAAATTGCATTTCTATGTACGTTAATTCAAGAAAATATGAAGGAAGCCAAATTTCAATATAGAAGAAGGATGAAAGACCAGCCAGAACTAATCCAAATTGTAACAAAATTTATCTATTTGAATCAAATTTAAAGACAAAGCCAATACAAAAATAAAGAGTTCATAAAAATGTTGAATTTTTTATACGTTAACTTAAAAAAGTCTACACTCTTTGTTATAAGTCGAAAGTTGATTTCTGAAACTAAATTGTAAACAAGATAAACTCATCTTTAACA
>NW_020651077.1:0-1103 GCF_003573695.1 Papaver somniferum | reverse complement strand
AATAATTCCATGCAATTATAGTTCAAATATTTAAAATATGGACTCTTATTCTTTGCCAATATAGATTCTCAAAATATTAGTTATAAATTGTAAGCATGGAACATCAAACATTTAAGCAAGCATGACCCATCAAATAAAATGATAAATAATTAATTCGAACCATAAATCAATTTAAAACAAGTGCAAAAATCATAAAAAGAATTATTAAAATTACCACATGCGTGAAATAGGGCTCCATCTGTCGTCCCAGTGTTGGGATTTAGCTTCTCATATTAATCACCTGCTCAAAATACATGTTTGTTTCTCAAAAGTTGGAAATTTAGATTATTTCGAGCAGCATTAGCGAACTGTTCATTTTCTGCCTCTAGACGTGCCTGAATTTCACTGAGCATAACACTTATCCACTCTCGTTTATCATCTCAGAATATCGTGTACACTCTTCTTTTGACCTA
Organism: Papaver somniferum; assembly: GCF_003573695.1. Classification (NCBI taxonomy): domain Eukaryota; kingdom Viridiplantae; phylum Streptophyta; class Magnoliopsida; order Ranunculales; family Papaveraceae; genus Papaver; species Papaver somniferum. The sequence continues at coordinate 651 of NW_020651077.1, read as the reverse complement.
TTCATTGCAACTAAACGTTTATACGTCCTTTCAATCCGTTGTTGGGTATCTTCTAGAGATGGAACAGGTTCAGAAATATCATAATCAGGACTAGTTTCCAAAAACGAGTAACCAGTACTACAATGTTCCTGATTATCTTGCTCGTAAGACCAATTCGCGTGTGGATGGTAATTGGGCTCACCATGGTATGAACCATAACCTTGAAAAGGTTGGCGTTCCCAACTACTGTTCCCACCATGGTCATAAAAATGATGATGTCCATATTCAAATTCAGATCGATACTCATTGTATTGTCTTCTGTCATACCAGTTCGACATTCTTAATTGCAAGGGAATTCTACACAATCACAAACAAGGATGACTCGACCAAATCAAACCTACTGATTTCTAGCAAATAAAAAGCATGATGGCTCCACTTAGATTGTTTCTAGACCAGATTCTAATCCTTCGAAAGGGAATTCGTTACAATTTAAGCAAACCCCTCTGGAATCAATCCAAGTCAAAGTAAGTTGAATTGAGGCGAGGGAAGCTCAGTGGAGCTTTGATACCCAAGGCCTCACCGCTATCACAAGGCGGCGCAGTCACGCATTCAACTCACAGAAACCATCATGAACTTCGAAGTATGCTAAAAGAGTAACCAATATTTTTCGAA
>NW_020651076.1:0-1300 GCF_003573695.1 Papaver somniferum | reverse complement strand
ATAAAGGTAACAAAGTTATCTTCAATATGAAAGGTTGTGATATTGAAGACAAGTCCGGGAAAATAATATTTCGAGGACGTAGAAGTATGAATAATTGTTACCTTCTTGATATACAGTCCAATTTGTATTGTAACTTGACTAAGGTTGAGTCAACCCATTTGTGGCATGAACGGTTTGGTCATATCAACTACCGAATTCTGGGAAAGCACATTAATCGTGAACTTGTCAAAGGTGTTCTAAAAATCAACACTAAAGTAGTAGGTGTTTGTGGATCATGCCAAAAGGGTAAGCAAGGAAAAATTCCAAACAAATCTTCTCGAGACATAGCCACTCGTCCTCCTCTCGATCTTATTCATATGGATCTGTTTGGTCCAATCCAACAAGCATCAGTTGGAGGTAATAAGCATGCTTTAGTAATAGTAGATGACTATACTCGGTTCACATGGGTTGGTTTTCTTAAGAAAAAGAATGACACTCTTGAGGAATTCAAGATTATTGTGAACAGGATACAAAATGAACAAGGTCGCAAGCTTAAGAAGATAAGAAGCGATTGTGGTACAGAATTCAAGGATACGAAAGTATATGAATACTGTAATGATCTTGGGATTACCCAACAATTTTTTGCTTCTATTACACCTCAATCGAATGGTGTAGCTGAGAGAAAGAATATAAATATTCAAGAAATGGTAAGAGTAATACTTCACAATAAAAACCTACCTTTAGATTTCTAGGGGGAAGCTGTTTTTACAGCCTGTTATCTAATAAACAAAGTTTACTTAAGATCCAAAACTCTAAATACTCCATATGAATTATGGTATGGAAGAAAACCCAATCTGAGCTACTTAAGGTTTTTCGGAAGCAAATGCTATATTCTCAAGGATAGAGAACGTAGAGGAAAATTTGATTCCAAATATGATGAAGGAATTTTTCTTGGCTATGCCTCGGATAGCCGTGCCTTCCGGGTATACAACCTCAGAACCAAAGTCATGATGGAATCAATTAATGTTGTTATCGATGACATTAGTGACTTTAGTCAAGACAACCACAATACAACAGAGCTTCCTTTTGGAAGAGGAATCCTTTGCGTAGTATCAGGGTACAGAAGCTGGTGACGATGGACATGTGATGTCTTGTATTTTCCACGGTTCTCCAAGATGCGTTCCAAATCTTTCCTAGTAATGAAATTTGATGATTCCTTTGCTGATGGATCGTCTGCAGCTTTGCGGACTTCATTTCCATCCACTTTATGAATTGGAACTACTTCGGGATCAGCATCTGTATATGTCTCCCTTTCTTTTCC
>NW_020651075.1:0-273 GCF_003573695.1 Papaver somniferum | reverse complement strand
TTCATCTTAGTGTTGAGACGTGTAAATTCCTCAACAATCACAAATGTGTTGCTATACATGCTTCCACAACACATCCTTTCTCTTAGTGTTGAGACGTGAAAATTTCTCCACACTCACTACTGTGTTGATAGGCATGCTTCCTCAACACATCTTTCCTCTTAGTGTTGAGACGTGTATATTCCTCAACACTCACTACTGTGTTGCTAGGCATGCTTCCTCAACACATCTTTTCTCTTAATGTTGAGACGTGTAAATTCCTCAACACTAACTACT
>NW_020651074.1:0-908 GCF_003573695.1 Papaver somniferum | reverse complement strand
GGGCGTTGTAAGATTTTGCAATCTTGGACTCAAACTAAGGTGAAACAATAATTAAAAAAAACAAGATTATGCTCATATTTTTACAATCTAAAGCAATTTTTTTAAGCATATCTAAAACAACTTGCCTTTGAAAAGAAAAATTATTGTCATATTTTCGGGTGTTTTTAAGTTGGTCTATTTCGATTGTAGACCATGTATTAAACAAGATACTCAATAATAAGAAAAAGAAAAACTACTTTCTCCGAAAATAAAATGTAACAACTAACCTTGACACGGAATTTCTCATAGATCAGATGTTTTTCCTGCTCTTTAATAAAATAACTACGCTAGCGATCAAAAGTTGTTGCTTGGTCATCGCGGTCACGGTAGGTTTCCAGGAATGTTTCCCCAAGTATAGATTGATCGGGATGTTTCTTTTCATACATGACTACATATTTTTAGTAAAACATGTAGTTATAAATTTCTTAACGGCATAAAAGAGTCTGTAACTACTAGTTTTCTAGCAACTACATAAGATTAGACGATATTAAACTCACGGGCACAACAAACAATACATTAGCATATGTATAAGTAAATAAAGTACTGAAATGTGGAAAAATAAGTAACGCCAAAGATTAACGTGGTTCAAAAAATGCCTACATACTCTAAGTGTTATAAGTATGAGTTTCACTGTGAGTTGGGTAAGGTTACAATGACTTAAGTCGGTTTGATTTGAATAAGATAAAGAAGGTGATTACAAATTTTAATTATATTTTGTCTTTCTCTATTTATATTTTGCATTTTTCTGTGGTCGTGCTTCGTGTTTAGGGTATGTTTGGCACATAGTATTATTAATGCAAGGCATTATTAATTACATGTGGTTGTATTGGCATGCATAAGAACTACATGTAGTTCAATGTTTAGTGTTT
>NW_020651073.1:0-516 GCF_003573695.1 Papaver somniferum | reverse complement strand
ATCGAATCCTTTTTTCTTAGCTTAGTTCTACTGATTCTTTTCTGAATCATATCTTTCCCTTTTTTTCTCGCAAAACAACCCAGGGCAAATGACATGCCGATAGAGCAAAATCTATTTCCTATCCTACTTGACTAGGAAATAGCTCAATAGTTGAATTTAAAAATTAGATGGGCTCTTCCGTGTCTGCCTATTCCGTCGATATTCCTAGTTGCTTAGAAAGACTTTATGGTCTTTGAATCAAAAAAATAACGCATTCAAAGTGAAAATGCGAAAAAAATCCACCTTACTTCCCCTATATCTAAAGTAAACAGGGGAGTCCAGTTATTAGTTATTAATTCTCTGGGGATCTTGGAAGTATAAACTAAACAAGAAGGGGCTCTTGGGACTAATTAAATTTTCACTCCATCACCGAGATAATGATTCATTCAAAATCTATGGGTGATTGAGTCGGAAATGAGATATCTATTAAACTTTTTTAACTACTGGCTATGATCTGATTGCGAAATCTTTTAATTT
>NW_020651072.1:0-385 GCF_003573695.1 Papaver somniferum | reverse complement strand
AAATTCCTCAACACCACTACTGTGTTGCTAAGCATGCTTCCTCAAAACATTCTTCCTCTTGCTGTTGAGACGTGAAAATTCCTCAACACCACTACGGTGTTTCTAGGCATTCTTCCTCAACAGATTTTCCTCTTGGTGTTGAGACGTGAAAATTCCTCAACACCACTATTGTGTTTCTTCCTCAACACATTCTTACTCTTGGTGTTGAGACGTTAAAATTCCTCAACACCACTACTTTGTTGCTAGGCATTCTTCCTCAACACATTATTCATCTTGGTGTTGATACGTGCAAATTCATCAACACTACTATTGTGTTTCTAGGCATTCTTCCTCAACACATTTTCCTCTTGGTGTTGAGACGTGCAAATTCCTCAACACCACTACT
>NW_020651071.1:0-364 GCF_003573695.1 Papaver somniferum | reverse complement strand
TTTAACTTGGAGAATTCAGAAAGACTTGGCTTCAATGTAAAATGGCTTCGTAAGCAAATGAACGCTATCAAGAACTCATGTGAGAACAACATACACTTTCCCAATGATGCTGTGATGGAGAAAGAAGACAAGATTGCTAGGCCGACTGAAGATTTGAACAAGGAGAAGGCGGCTTTGCAGGGCTTGTAGGAGGCAGAGGAGCAAAAATCCTTCTTTGCTGATTTTCTTTGATTTCATTTTCATAATCTCTTGAACTTCTGAGAGATGTGGGGTTTTATTTATTTTTTTGGCTTTGATTGGTTTTGGACAAGTAGATGATTGAGGATTTTCTTTGGGTTTGATAGAGATTTTCTTTAAGCAAACT
>NW_020651070.1:0-447 GCF_003573695.1 Papaver somniferum | reverse complement strand
GGCATGCTGCTTCAACACATCTTTTCTCTTAGTGTTGAGACGTGCAAATTCTTCAATACTCACCACTGTGTTTCCAGCCATGCTGCTTCAACACATCTTTCCTCTTAGTCTTGAGACATGCAAATTCCTCAACACTCATTACTGTGTTGCCAGGCATGCTGCTTCAACACATCTTTTCCTCTTAGTGTTGAGACGTGCAAATTCCTCAACACTCACTAAAGTGCTGCCAGGCATGATGCTTCAACACATCCTTCCTCTTAGTGTTGTGACGTGCAAATTCATTTAAACTCACTATTGTGTTGTCAGGCATATTGCCTCAACATATCCTCAACTTAGTGTTGAGACTTGCAAATTCCTCAACACTCACTACTATGTTGCCAGGCATGCTGCTTTAACACATCTTTCCTCTTAGTGTTGAGACGTGCAAATTCCTCAACACTCACTACT
>NW_020651069.1:0-1003 GCF_003573695.1 Papaver somniferum | reverse complement strand
CGGTTTCAGGGGATTGTGGGGGCTTGCGAAGACTATTAGGACCACTAAGAAGGCTATTGCGAAGTCCACTGAAAACCTTGAGTTGAGTGAGTTGCAGCTGAAGATGATTTCTGAAGCATCATTCGGTAACTTGTTCCTAATATTCTGGTACACAAGATTTGAGTTGGAACATTGGTTGAAGATTGAAGATGCAATGAAGAAAATGTTACGCTGTTACGTTAGGGGTCAATATCCAAACAAGCTTAGATTTGTCTTTAAAAGGCATGGCCAACCGAATGAGCTAGTATCCACACCAGAAGAAATGACACTTATTTATGGGATACCGAGAATTCCAAATAGGGAATATCTTGATTATAGGCTTACACAAGTCAATAAAAAAGTGGATGGCGTGAAACAAAATTTTTTAAAAGGACTTTTCCTACTGATATGAAAGCTGGTGATAAAGTGACTAGGCCAATGATTGTGAAGGCAATCTTGAATATCCTTAAACGAACACCAATTAATCTGAAAAAGAAGAAGTATAATGAAGAGTCTCTGCAAAGCGTGGGTGATCAATCAAATGAATATTCTGAAGAAGACGAGGAAGACGAGGAATATGCCGAAGATCTTGTTAGGCTTATCTGCTTGTATATGTGCACTTCATTATTTTTCGCTACAAGTGATGCAAACGCTTTGACTGAAAAATATATTGGTTTCGTTCTTGATCTTGTTAGGCTTATCTACTTGTTTATGTGCACTTCATTATTTTTCGCTACAAGTGATGCAAACGCTTTAATTGTTTTCTTGTTACAAACATCTAGTATGGTTACACTACAACCACTACATATCAGTATGTAGTGGTAGATACTAACACTACAATACTGACATGTAATTTCAGTATGTAAATACTTCACTACTGGTGATAGATACTGACATTTTGATAGACTTAAAAACATATTTCATTATTCGAAAATAACTACAATAACTACATTTTGATAGACTTATAATGTTTCAAAAACCAAAA
>NW_020651068.1:0-465 GCF_003573695.1 Papaver somniferum | reverse complement strand
CAAATTAGTTGTCATCCACTATGTATTTTCTTATAAATAGTCGTTCGAGTTGTAAAGAAGAGGGAGATCTTTTTTGAGTAAGAAACAAGTAAATAGGAGAGAGAAAGTTTATAGCAGAGATCATTCTTGACTTCTTTATCCATCTTATAAGAACATTCAAAGATTTATCAATAAAATTAAGAGTGTAAACCTAAAAATGAGTTGATCAATAATGAAATCATATGAGGGGAGTAGTGTAGGATTTCCTGCAACTACATAATGGCGCTAGAAATAGGAAGGAGTTGAAGATTATTCTAGAAAAAGTTAAAGACTGATATTGAGATTTGTGAAAATTTAAAGTGATTGATTAAGAATTTTTCATAATTTCTTGCAATACTGTTAACATTGAAGAAATGGCTAGAAGAAGAAATACATCCGAACAACCGACTACTATTAGAAGAAGCAAAACAATTGCTGGAAGAGAAA
>NW_020651067.1:0-603 GCF_003573695.1 Papaver somniferum | reverse complement strand
TCGACGTGTGTTACCCATAGTTTCGATGTTTTTTGGAGAGTGTTGGATGTAAGCACCAATTCTTTTCGAACTATTTATTTTTTATTTTTTATATGAAAAATTTACTAACCAGTAATGTAGTTTTCAGTATTGGTGGTATACATATTTCCGTGTTTTGGAACCTTCTCTTAAGAATCACACCAATGTTTTTCCGATCATACTGAAGTACGATTCTGAGAATTGGCAACCAGAATATATTGAAGATGGTCAACATACTGCTATTGTTCAGTAGATTCAACACTTGTGTCGAACAAGCCTTAATCTTATCTCCCAGCCATATGAAGCAATCCCTGAGTTTGAAGAAGAACTAGCTCATATAATTGTACAGCTAAGCCTTAAAACGATCGTGTTATACAACCCTATTTCTGCAAAGGGTGTTTGGTATTATGGTGAAAGACATATTCTTCAGTTGCAAGGAATAAATTCGTTTATATCCGTCAAACTCTATCCAAGTTCAGAGGTTTCTGAAGACGACTACTTGAAATTGATAAGGGAAGGTCATCATTGGAAAGAAGCTGATGGATTGATCTAGAAGCCAATGGACTGAAGTGACTACTTATTGTT
>NW_020651066.1:0-605 GCF_003573695.1 Papaver somniferum | reverse complement strand
TTTTAAGATTTTATTGCAATCTATTGAAAGGTTTGCTAGCCTTCTACCATATGGCTTTACGTTCTTCTTTTCTATGCCTCTTAACTACCAAGAAAGTGAAAAGGAAAAGAAATTAAAGGTAGAAAATTTAATTTGGGAAAACATCTGTTTTAACCACTTCCATGCTTTAATAAAGCGATCGTAAGTATAGCATGATGGTTCCGCACCGGGTTTGTGCATCTAGACAGTAAATGAGTTCGTCAAAAAAGGGAAATGGAATTTTATGCTAAATTTTGAACAACAATGAACCTTAAAACGAAACTTCCATTATGTTATATTTGCTGTTGAGTTTAAAACGATTAAAAATGAAGAAGAAAAACAAGTTTGGCTTGTCAAATTCTTGTGGGTCTATAAGTTTGTCAATTAAGGTTGAGGTCGCCTTAATTGGCAATGAAATTTCAAAAGAAGAACGTTCTGAATTCTCAACTACAACTAACAGCCTCCCGAATATTAAACAAAGAAAGTGCGCACAACATGTTAACCAGAGAAGATTGAAACTGAACATACTGTACTACTAACTAATTCATGTTTTTCCCTTATGCCTTCTGATCACAACAAAAAAAAAA
>NW_020651065.1:0-402 GCF_003573695.1 Papaver somniferum | reverse complement strand
GTAAGAAGGTTGGTATGTATGAGAATAACTCAAAGGGTACGTAGAATATTGACCATAACCAAAGGATTGGTTTTGATTGTATTCCCCGCAAGGGTGATAGTTGTCATAATTTTGTTGAGGTTAATAACTGTACTCATTGTTCCAATATGCTCCGTCCATAGTAATTGGTACCTGAAACAAGAGTTCTCAAAACAAGGTTAAAAACCAGAAAATAAAAACAAAAACGAAATAAAAAAAAACAAGACTAAAAACAAAAATAAGAAACCAAAAATAAATGACAACCGCTGCCTCCCTGGCAGTGGCGCCAAAATTTGATCGTTGTCGTAGGCGTCAAAAATAATTACACTTTCTTACTACTCAAAATATATAATGAAGCAAGGGCAAGAAAGGATCGTTCCCACA
>NW_020651064.1:0-628 GCF_003573695.1 Papaver somniferum | reverse complement strand
TTTGGGACTGTAATTATTTTTTTATTTTTTTTTTCTTTTATTTTTCTTTTATTTTTCTTTTTTCTTTTATGGGTTTGTTTTAATTATTATTATTGTTTTTATTTTCTTTTATGAGTTGTGATAATTTATGCTAGGTTTAGTTCAAAATTTTTTTCCAAAGCCCAATTTTTTTTAAAAAAACCAAAAACAAAACCCCTTCTTTAAACCAAAACCCATTCAAAAAACCAAATCTTCATAACCCTTGTGGGCCAAATTGTTTCCGATTGCTCTGTCTGACCAACATGTTAGTTAAGGTACCTACTAGGACATGATTGTGACCTACAGAGACCAGACAAACAGACTTGTTAGAATTAACCCAGACGAACCTATCGAAATTCTAAGTTCTGAGGGAGACAGTCCAGATCAACCAGAAACAATGGGAGAACCACGTACCCTCAAGGATTATATGTACCCAACTAGAGCCAGTCAACCTTCTTGTATTTTGCTGCCCGAGGCTAATGGCCATTATGAGCTGAAATCTAGCACAATACAGATGCTTCCTATTTTTAGAGGTGTTGAGAATGAAAACCCGTACCACCACGTGAGAGAATTCGAGGAAATTTGTGGAACTCTGCGTTTCACTCAAATG
>NW_020651063.1:0-653 GCF_003573695.1 Papaver somniferum | reverse complement strand
GTGTATTCTTTTGAACCATCCTCTTAAATGTAGCTTTTTTTGCATATTATTAAATGTTTTAAACAGTTTATAGCGTTCCAGGTGACATCTATTAATTCTTTAACTTTAGAGGACTATGAGTTATTGATAACATCCTACTATAATCTTAAGCATTCACCGATACTTCTGTGTATTCTTTTGAACCATCCTCTTAAATGTAGCAGTTTTTGTATATTATTAAATGCTATAAACAGTTTCTAGCATTCCATGTGACATCTATTAATTCTTTAATTTTAGAGGACTATGAATTTTTGATAACAACCGTACTATGAAACTAAGCATTCACCTATACTTCTGTGTATTCTTTTGAACCATCCTCTTAAATGTACAAGTTTTTGTATTTTATTAGATGTATTAAACAGTTTCTAGCGTTCCAGGTGACATCTATTAATTTTTTAACTTTAGAGGACTATGAGTTATTAATATCAAGCCTACTATGAAACTAAGCATTCACCTATACTTTTGTGTACTCTTTTCAACCGTCCTCTTAAATGTGCAAGTTTTTGTATATTATTAAATGCTATAAACAGTTTCTAGCGTTCCATGTGACATCTATTAATTCTTTAATTTTAGAGGACCATGAGTTTTTGATAACAACCCTACTATGAAACTAA
>NW_020651062.1:0-597 GCF_003573695.1 Papaver somniferum | reverse complement strand
ATGGGTTTCTTCAAGTCGTCATGAACAAAAATTTAGACCTTCTGAGCACATGTCCCATACCACCTGCCCAGGCATCCAAAAGTGTCCACAACTATACCAAGAATCGCAATTGGCCAGTGCCAAGAGGATATCTCGACCAGTTATCCTGAATGGCGTCCCATACCACCACCCAAGAATCCCTAAAGTTCACAAGGTTGAAGATGTCATCGTAATGATAAGATTTTAGCACGGTACTCTGTGTAATAGCTTCCAGTTGCCCACCGTCCCTGACGGTCATCCATGTTGCCACTCGTAGGTGGGATGCTAGTCGAGCCTGACAACGCACACCATTAGCCAGTTTCCAATGTGTGGGGATGATCAGTCCCATTGTCTACCCACCGTCCCATAAGGGTCTTCCGTATATCCACTCGTAAGTGGTGTGCCACTTAGGCCAGGCAAACTCACAGTGCTTGAACAAGCTCAACTCAATTCACATAGTAACTGACAAAGCAGTTACAAACTCTTTCCACGCAAAAGTTGGCCTACTCTCTAACTTTAAGTTTTCCATTAAAGGAAATACTCGCCAATGATTCCACTCCGCACAAGTCCCTAGGGTTT
>NW_020651061.1:0-1602 GCF_003573695.1 Papaver somniferum | reverse complement strand
TATATATATATATATATATATATATATATATATATATATATATATATATATATATATATATATCTTCTCAATCATAAAGTCTATATAATGGAGTCCATACACCTGATTGTTAAGAGGAGTTCTTGGACGATCTCAAAAATCAATATCCAAGATTAATCTAGTCGTATCCAAATATTCGGATTTGAGTCCTTCCAAGTAGAACACTTGTTATCTATCTTTCAAGATATGAATTCTACAAGAAACAAGTCTCTTAATTGATCCTAAATATATGGGGGTATCTACTAGAGTTAAATACGTACTACTTGTGTAAATCTTATTATAAAGATAAACAATATAATACGGAAAAGGAAAAACACAAGACACACGAAGTTTTGTTAACGAGGAAACCGCAACAGTAAAAAAATCATGGGACCTTGTCCAGATTTGAGCGACAAACTGTATTAAGCCGCTACAGACACTAGCCTACTATCATACTTCGGACTGGAATGTAGATGATATAGAATTCACTCTCCAATTGATTCAGTTACAGTCGCGCTCCTTACGTCTCTCGAACCTCGCAAGGCTTTATGTAATTGATTCCCTTAGCTAACGTCCTTTACATCCTAAGAGTTGTTTAAACCTAAGTGAAGACTTTTGATACCAATATGCCTCTACAGATAAGCCTATTTTATTTCCATTTAGATCAAAGATCAAGGCTTGGAATCTGTTTGCAACAGACACATCTAGCATCCCTAAAAAAATCGGAACACTTACACTCAATTAGCTGAGAATCCTGGATTCTTAACCACCTCTCAAGAACACTAACACAAAGAAGTTAAAAATAACGAACTTAATGTTAGAGGTACTAAGACACAAGAATTCGTGAAAAAATAATCATCAACAAAAACTATTTTCTAGGCCAAGTACGACCAAAAAGAGAAAGTTATGCGATATGACTCAACATAAGAATAATTTCTTCCCTAGCCATGTACAAACATGGAGATTGAAGTTCACCACTTATTCCTTGGTGGTTATGCAATCAGGAGGAAAGCATATTCTTAGAGGATATCTTACAGAATCCTTTAGAAGTATATTCACATAGTGTAGTCGTGGAGATATCAATACTGCAATTATCAAAATTGTTTACTCATTTAACAAGAGTTAAGAGCTTAACCTGAAAAAGCGGGGGTCTAACAACACCACCCAATATTTCGCTTAGCAATCTGTATGGACAAACTCGAACATACTTTTAAGAGAATCAACAAGACTCAATCAACTAAAAGTATATCAACGAGTTTATATCTCTCTCTTGATTTGATTTACTCAAGTATGAACTGCGAGTTCTAATCAAATACAAGGAATAACTCGGATGGTACCAAAGACCAATATCTGAGGATCAATCAATGACAATCAACAACCAAAGGTTGGATTACTCTAATTGATGATCTAACACACAACCTGTATTATATTCAATTATAAAGATAAAACAATATATTGAGGAAACTGAAATAACACAGACACCAGAAATTTTGTTAACGAGGAAACCGCAAATGCAGAAAAACCCCGGGACCTAGTCCAGATTGAACACACACTGTATTAAGCCGCTACAGACACTATCCTACT
>NW_020651060.1:0-364 GCF_003573695.1 Papaver somniferum | reverse complement strand
TTTAACTTGGAGAATTCAGAAAGACTTGGCTTCAATGTAAAATGGCTTCGTAAGCAAATGAACGCTATCAAGAACTCATGTGAGAACAACATACACTTTCCCAATGATGCTGTGATGGAGAAAGAAGACAAGATTGCCAGGCCGACTGAAGATTTGAATAAGGAGAAGGCGGCTTTGCAGGGCTTGTAGGAGGCAGAGGAGCAAAAATCCTTCTTTGCTGATTTTCTTTGATTTCATTTTCATAATCTCTTGAACTTCTGAGAGATGTGGGGTTTTATTTATTTTTTTGGCTTTGATTGGTTTTGGACAAGTAGATGATTGAGGATTTTCTTTGGGTTTGATAGAGATTTTCTTTAAGCAAACT
>NW_020651059.1:0-1097 GCF_003573695.1 Papaver somniferum | reverse complement strand
CTTGGAATAGAAAAACCTCTAACTCTTCACATTATTTAACAAGGAATAATGATTCTATATTTCACCACTTCATTTACTGTCGTGAGTGCTTTAGCAGTGAGAGAGAGACAATTCTTTATTCGGTTGACCTTTTCACTAGGAGAAGCTTGAGTGCACACATTTATGAACAACAAAACAGCCCAATTTAAGCTCCATATTTATTTGCTGCCATGAGTAATTCGAGTGGTCCTAATAAGAGCTTTTGATATATAAAAATACTAGGCCAATCACGTTTTGTCATTGTGGTTGCTGATACATAGAAATACCAGGCCAAACCCATTACATAATTATGGTTGCTAATACATGAAAATATCAGGCCAACCCCATTTCATCATTGTGGTTGCTGATATATGGAAATATCAGGCCAACCTGGCTGCTGATACATGGAAATACCAGGCCAGCATAGTAAGTGCTTCTAATATATAGAAATACCAGGCCAACATAATAAGTGTTGCTGATATATAGAAATACCAGGCCAGCATATTTGATCATCGTGGTTGCTGATACATGGAAATACCAGGCCAACCACATTTCATCATTGTCGTCGCAAACACCATTAAGTCTCACATTTTGTTGTTTATTCGCTGGATGATCGAATTCACTTGTACTTTCTACAAAAGCTAAAATAGTATTAGTAACTAAAATATTGTATCCTAGCTACTATAAATATGGGTATAAAATGTAGCATTTACATGCTTATCAACACCCCCACACTTATATTTTGCTAGTCCTCGAGCAAAACAGAGATATTATGCAATTGATTTTTTATTTTTTTAAGAAAAGTGAAAATTTCCAAAAATATGGATAATTACCCACTCCCCCACACTTAAACATTACATTGTCCTCAATGTAATTGAGTCATCCAACGTAGAAATTAAGATGGGAAATGCAAAAATAAACAAGAAAGTAAAATAAAATAAGATATAGAGTAGAGGGAACAAATCTGATAGGTTGACTCCCATGAAGCGAAAGTTATATGTTTCCCTACTTTCCAGTAGCACGTTCTCAAACAATGTGGAGTTGGTACCCCAAGGTAAGATGCGAATCATATATATAAA
>NW_020651058.1:0-280 GCF_003573695.1 Papaver somniferum | reverse complement strand
GAAGTATAAAGCACCTCCACGAGAACCTGGCGACGATAAGAGTAAAATGCGCTGTATTCCATTAGGATTGGATGGTCTTAAATAGAGACCCTTGGGCAACGTAAAGGGGGGGTCGAGATTTTGTGGTAAGAATAGTCTGGCTTAGAGTGTGAGATTAGGGTTTCCTTATATCCAAAACTTGTATTTTCACTTTCTTGAGTGGTTGATCAATAAAGATTTTCTTATCCAAAATATTTATTATGTCTTAGATCTTGTTTATTTCCTATTTGGGTGTGCTACT
>NW_020651057.1:0-2453 GCF_003573695.1 Papaver somniferum | reverse complement strand
TACATGTTTTCCACGAAAACACTCGAGACGTCAAACATGTCACAAACTGGGGGATACTCATCAGGGTATTGGTCTGGCGGTTTACAGCGTGCGGCGTGCAATACTCCCGTTACAAGAAAGTGTCATGAAGCGGGATGGTTAATGGTGGAAAGAAGTAACGTGTGTAATTGGATCCACTTCCTTCATAATGTAAGCACGGTTTCTGACGGTTACACAATCTCCCATCACTCAACTGTTCCAACTTCCTACGAGACCAGGGTACGTTTTATTATGACTTGTATAAATAGGTTTCACCTATTTCCACCAAACAACAAGTTTTGGTCAGGGAAGAACATAGTATCCAGAAATCACCAAAGAACTAATAGCTTTCATTCCGCAAGTGCCAGTTCCACTTTCTGATACAAGTCATAAAACAAGCCACATCTTCAGAATCAACTATTCTGGTCTCAACACTCACTTTGCTTCCCTCCCTAAGACCAACCCTTATCCTTCTCTTTGTGACCGAAGCAAGCCTGGAACGGCCATTTCTTGGTTTAGGCCAGGATTGTACAGATTGATCTCTCGAATCCAAAGTACTCCCATGCAGTGCATTGTTTAGGGTTTAGACTTGTTTCTCACCCACACACCCAAAATTACCAAAACCAGCAGAAACGGTTTTCACCCACAAACAATGCTCTATTTAACAAAGGTTTTTTTACCCTGCAAGACTTGCATTAAATTAACCAATCACCATATCCCATTTAACACATCTTCCACTTTTATCACCAACAATAAAACTAGACAAGTAGTTAGCAATTGACCAGCATATCACCCCAAAAGAGAATGAAATTGTCTCAAATCATTTTCAAAACCTACACCAAATAATTAACTATTTGGCAAATCGATCTTAAGTCTATTAACATTTCAGAAGAAAGCAGTAACATACCCTGTACGGTTTCCAAAAAGCCCTGACCTTGAGGTACACGTACCTTGGGAGCCTGAGTTCACGAATAAGGTTAGTACACGTACACGGTATGCATACCATCCCTGTCGATTTTATTTCCCAGACGAATTCAAACTATTTTTACAATATTTTTGGCATTAGAAAACACTCTCAAACACTTTTAAGACAACTTTGATCATTAAATCACTTGTGATTATGTTTCATAGTTCATGTCTTGGGTGTTATTGAACATGGTTATTGCTTGAATGTTCACAACCTTCTTGGTTTATACGTGAACATATGATGAACGATTATTAATGAGTTCTATATTTATATATATATGTGCATCTTCTTCTATGTCAATGAAATCTTTTTATACGATTTTGGTAGCCAATCGTGGTGTAAATCCTAGCAGAAAAGATTGGTTTTTCCTTCTAAGAGTAAATCAAATCTTGATTGTTCTTTACAAGTACGTATCTTAGAAAGATGATCGCATTACTTGATTCTCATGATTATTCTTGTATATCGGTCGATTCCCATGAGATATAGTTCTTGTTTATCATATTTATATGATTTGAACACCATCTCATGATAATTTTTCTTCAAAAATTAAGTTTTTAACTCTTACACTAAGAAGAGTAAACTTTTGATGATGATGTGGATACAAATTTACTTGTGAATTTTCTAATGTCCATAGAAATCCTTTGTTTGTAGAAGTCTCCATATTAATCTCTTGGGAATGACATCAAATGGGGGAGAGTTCTTTTTGAACTTGTGCTTAATTACTATATTTTTGTGGGGGAGAATGGATGTGGAATATATATGGGATGCTTGTATCTTAAATCTCCTAGATGAGACACCAAGTACTTTATAATCTGTGACATCATCTAAATTAGATTTGATATGTGCTTCTTTAGTGTTGAAGTATCTTTTGTTTGATTTCATTACGATCACATTGTTTTCGTACTTTTGCCAATTTTCATTGACAAAAAGGGGGAGAATTAATTAGTAGTTTCGCTCTACATACATATGGTTTACGGATCATTATGTAAGGGGGAGTGAATCAACATCTATAGGTTTGACCTAGTATGCAAAAGATGTAAGTATTGACTAAGGGGGAGAAACATATCACCACAATATTACTTCGAAGTTGTGATACAATTGAACTTTGGAGAAGATAGTAATATTATGTTTTTGTATAACAACGATTGAGAATATTTATTAGAGTACTGCTCGATCGAACTCGCATGCGTTGCTATCTCAAGCATGTTTGTCAATGTTAGTGATCAAAACTATAAGTCTTGATATCTAGTCTACTTATAGCTAAGTCTCAGACTAGGATAGAAAGTGTAATTGAGCTCAAGACTCCATGGAGATCATCATACAAAGACGAAGAACTACTCAAGGAACTGGTGGAACTTCATCGACTAAAAGGTATGTGGAGACTTGAACTTATCTATCACTCAAAAGTCTATCTACTCTATCTCCTATCTTGAGACAAAAGTCGTTTTGCTATATAGACTTTGATTAT
>NW_020651056.1:0-2709 GCF_003573695.1 Papaver somniferum | reverse complement strand
TCGTTTTCTATAAAGTTTAAGGGTAATTTTGGCGAAGAAAGTCTTCCAGGTGATAGTAGAGGTGCATGTAGCTCTCGAAGCAAGTCTACTAAAGTTACTCTTTTGTTTTTTTGATAAAATTGATGTTATCTATTATATCTTATCCGAAAATGTTTAATATAAAATTATAGTCTCTAAATCTAGAACCGATATTATACCGACATTTCAACGATAATTTTTCCGATATAAAATCGTACCAGTGTATCGGTCCCGGCCGAGATGAAGCGATATCCGATATTCACTACATTGGTTCAAACCTAGCCAAACCACTCGTTTCTTGGCTGTATGTGTAGGTGGTTAATGCCCGAATTATTTAAGTATCAAGTTAGTGTTCTTACCCCATTAGCTTGCCAGACTGCATCTCCTCCCTCAATCCACTGGACTTTGGTGTTGATTTATAAAAGAAACGTTTTGTTTTTGTGTTTTTTCTGTGTCTCTATATCAAATGGGTTTGGTCTAACCTGATGTGTGAAAGAAAATGAAGCCAATCATTTCGCACTCACTTCCATCGTATTTATACACCACGCACCATTTTTAAGCTCTTATTCTGAATGACACTTCCATTCGTAGACCTGACATGGTGGTTTTCCATTTTAACTCCTTTTTCTTTCTAAATTGCAACTGGTGTGTTAATCAACTCACTAGCGCATTTTATCCGTTTTCAGTGTTAGCTAATATCGTATCTTCTCATTTAAAGGTTATCGCACTATTGCTAATTCTTAAAAATGCATTTTTAGTTGACGTACAAATTATACTGATGCATTTTGTCTATTTAGTTCTGGATTGTCACTACATTTTCTTAATGCAGATGTTGTTTTTCTTAATTGGTGTTGATGATCTTTTTCAATTGCAAATGGTTGTTGTATTAGATTGGCTTCAACTTTTGTCGAGAGCCTTTTTCCCGTTCAGAAGCACAAAAGCAGCAATAAGGCGCCTCACCTAGACATTCAACAATAAACCGAGTGATTCTCATTCTATAGTCTGACATTCGGGGTAAGCATTCTCATTCTATAGTTACAATTAAACACTTTGTGTTTGTTGGGATATATGTTTTAAAATAATTCTTTTGTACATTTATATCAACAATTCGAGTTTGGCTCAGTGGTTAAGCATTTTGGGCCTGGAGGATTAGGTCTCAGGATCGAATCCCTCCCCCTACTGATTGTGCATATATATATATATATATATAACATTAGTCCGTGAGCGGGGCCTTGGGGGTCTTGGAAGGTCTCTTGAATTTGTAAAGTATTTCTCTTGAATTTGGAAAGTATGTTTTACTGTTTTTGAAAATATTTTTTCATACCGTTTTTACAGCACTTAATTATATTTTAATTGCGTTAATTATGGCATGATTTATTTGCCCGTTTTTTTACTGTTTCGAATGGAATTTTAACTGCAGCAATTAATCCAATTTATTCTCCATTAATTTGCATTGACTGCCTGGTTATAAAAACAGTTTTGAGAACAGAAAGAAAACATAAGTTTTTACATTATTGTTTTCTAAGAATCAAGAGACCAAAAAATACTGAGCAAGAATAGAGAGAGAGTAGAAGTGATCGATTTCTCATTGTGTGCGTGAGAAATCGAAAGAGAGTTTTTCTCGCTGTTTTATCCTGGGGACGTTGTGACGAAGAAAAAACTGCTTGCACAAAAACTCAAGGTAGAGCCACGAAACGTCTTAAAGAGAACGACCTGGTCGTGACTCAGCCGTCACTTTGTTTTGTGATTAATCCTTGTTTTGCAGGTGTGAAATCGGCAATTGTTCCAACAGTGTTTGTCTAGTGTAGATGTAACTAGAAATGCTGGGTTTCGGTCACAACCAAATCAAAATCAGGTACAGTTGAAGTATTGTAGTATCAGTGCAAGCTTAGTTCAGTTGCAGTATTGTAGTAGTTCAGTTGAAGTATTGTAGTATCAGTGCAAGCTTAGTTTGTAAATATTACCTGATCATTTCGTCGAGTTCTTCGGTCGGCCCTCCCACCGTGTCAGCAGTTGTACTAGTGTAGTAATCCCCAAAATCTTTTGTCCTATTAATTAAAATGCTCTTAATTTGTCAGTGCTAATAATTAGATTATTTTAAGGGATGTTTTGTGTTTCTTCCCCTAGAAAAATTTAATTAGCAATACCTCCCCTCGTTACTTTCTCCATCCAAAATCCAGTTAGCTTACTCAGCAATAATGCACGTGTGGTAAGGATAAAAAATAGTTTTCAAGGAACTATCTAAAATATCCTTGTGCTTATATAGTGCAATTACTAATGAAGAAGATGAGGGTAGTTTGAAAAATTCACCAAAGTATTTTCATATTTGCCACGTCGTGCACCATTGATGAGTTATATAATTGGAATTGGATAAAAAAAGTAACGAGGGGTGGTATCGCTAGTTGAATTTTTCCAGGGGAGGTTGTTAGAGCACTGCTCGGTCGAACTCGCATGTGTTGCTATCTCAAGCATGTTTGTCAATGTTAGTGATCAAAACTATAAGTCTTGATTTCTAGTCTATTTATAGCTAAGTCTCGGACTAGGATAGAAAGTGTATTTGAGCTCAAGACTCCATGGCGATCATCATACAAAGACGAAGAACTACTCAAGGAACTGGTGGAACTTCATCGACTAAAAGGTATGTGGAGACTTGAACTTATCTATCACTCAAAATTCTATCTACTCTATCTC
>NW_020651055.1:0-5202 GCF_003573695.1 Papaver somniferum | reverse complement strand
AAGCTATCATCAAAAGGTTACAGATGATAGCTAGGGCATTGGTTATACGTTCCAACCTGCCTATTACTGCCTGGGGGTACGCCATATTTCATGCAACATTACTTATTCTCTTTAGACCCACTGTTATCCAACCATTTTCTGTGTGCCAGTTGGTAACTAGATATGAGCGTGACATTTCACATTTATGCATATTTGGTTGTGTCGTATTCGTGCCTATTACGCCCCCACAATGTACTAAGATGGGTCCACAAATACGAGTAGGTATTTATGTTGGACAAGAATCCCGAACAATTATTCGCTACTTAGAACCTTTGACAGGAGATCTCCATACCGCTAGATTTGCGGATTGTCACTTTGATTAGAAAACCGTCCCGTCGTTAGGGGGAGGTATGGAAAAGGACTTCCAAAGAAAACGAAAGGAATTGTCGTGATGTGTTCCCACGTTGTCTCATATTGATCCCCGCACTCCACAATGCGAAGTTGAAGTGAAAAGAATTATTGATCTTCAAAATGTAGCAAATTCAATACCTGATGCATTTACTGATATCGCTAAAGTGATGAAATCACGTATACCAGGTGCAAACGTGCCTGCAAGGTTGGAAATTCCCTAGAAGGGAAAAGGTACCATAGATATATGTACCAAGGCTGCATTTGGTGGAAGTGTAGCTGAGGCCGTGGCCCCCAAAAGGAAGAGGGGAGACCACTTGGTTCGACCGATACTCATCCAAGGAAGAAAAGGGCGAGTAAGGCACAAACCTATCCATATATCATCAATACAGATAATTCATCTCATGATATTGTCTCTGATTACATTTATGTCCATGAATCATTACTGGGGGACGCCCTGAAGTTTAAATTAATTCCAGAGAACTAAGAAAATGATTGTGAAAGTGCATACGTGTTGATGGAAATATTTTCCACGCATATTGATGATTTATTCGCATATACTGTTGCTCGAGAGATTATAAAGCACATTGATATCGAACCACACTCTATTGCAGAATGCCAAAAGAGAGAAGATTGGCCTCAATGGAGAGATGCAATCCGTGCCGAGCTAGATTCACTGGCAAAAAGACAGGTATTTGGTGCGGTAGTGATAACCCCACCGGGTGTAAATCCTGTAGGACATAAATGGGTATTTGTTAGAAACCGTAATGATAATAACGAAGTATTGAGATATAAGGATCGCCTTGTGACGCAAGGTTTCTCACAACGCCCTAAGATTTATTACGAAGAAAACGGACTCTCCTGTAATGAACGTCATAACTTTCCGTTACTTAGTCAGCTTAGTAGTTTCAGAAGGACTTGAAATGCAACTTATGGATGTGGTTACCGCATATCTCTATGGGGATCTTGATACAGAGATATTCATGAAAGTTCCAGATGTACTTTCATTACACAAATCAAGCAACTCTAGACCATGGAGTGCGTTTTCAACTCAGTTGAAACGCTCACTTTACGGATTAAAGCAATCCGGGCGGATGTGGTATACCCGTCTAAGTGATTATTTGATTGGGAAAGGATATACAAATAATGAATTGTGCCCCTGCGTGTTTATAAAGAAAAAAAGTTCTGAATTCGCTATTATAGCTGTCTATGTCGACGACATGAATATAATAGGTACTCTTGATGAACTAAGAGAAACCCAAGCTATTTTAAATCCGAATTTGAGATGAAAGATCTTGGGAAAACTCGAATGTGTCTAGGACTTGAACTAGAACATCGAGCTTTTGGAATATTAATCCACCAGTCTGCATATGTCCATAAGATACTAAGGCAATTTAATATGGACAAAGTGCACTCTGCTATCACTCCAACGGTTGGTCGAACTTTAGATGTACATAAAGATCCATTTCGCTCAAAGGAAGACGGCGAAGATGTATTGGGAGTTGAATATCCCTATCTAAGTGCAATAGGTGCATTATTGTACTTAGCACAACGTACTCGACCAGATATCTCATTCTCGGTGAATTTGTTAGCTAGATATAGCTCAGCGTCAACGCAGCGTCATTGGAATGGTATAAATAATATCTTTAGATACCTAAAGGGAACCATTGACTTGGGTTTGTTTTATCCCTACGAAGACGAAAGAAGAGATGCTAATGTAATTGCGACTTCTTACACCATAACCCAAAACAATGTTTTGGTTGGTTTTTCTGATGTTGGGTACCTCTCAGACCCACACAAAGGTCGATCACAAACTGGATACGTGTTCACTATCGGAAATACGACTATATCCTGGAGATCGACCAAGGAAACCCTTGTGCCTACCTCCACGAACCACTCTGAGATCATTTCCCTACATGAGGCGGTTCGTGAGTGTATATGGTTAAGGTCTATCATTTCACATATTCGAGGGACATGTGGTTTGTGTTCTACCACCGAAGAGGCAACTTTCATTTATGAAGATAAGGAAGCTTGCATCGAACAGATGAAGCAAGGGTATATTAAGGGTGATAATACGAAACATATATCACCGAAGTTATTTTACAATCAGCAACAACAATGTCTTCTAAACATTCAAGTCAGTAAAGTAAAATCTGATAAAAATGTCGCGGACTTATTTACTAAGTAATTACCTAAGTCCACATTTGAAAAACATGTGAGAAGTATAGGACTAAAGAGATTGTCCGAACTTCGATAACTCCATAGGACTAAAGGAATTGTCCACTCACATGACTGTATTAGAGTAATGAAATTGTAATGCATCAAGGGGGGCATCAAACGGTATGTTGAACTCTTTTCCTTCACTTAGGTTACTTTTTCCCACTGGGTTTTGTTACTCGAAAAGGTTTTTAATGAGACAACAATAATACCATAAATGCAAATCATGGAGAGATGTCGACATCAGGGGGAGCATCTAGCGATGCACTAATGACATCAAAGTGTGTTGTACTCTTTTCCTTCACCGAGGTAACTTTTTCCCACAAGGTTTTGTTATTCGGCAAGGTTTTTAATGAGACAACAAAAACACTAGAGATACAACTTCAGTTGAGGTTATTCTTCTCCTTACAAGTGTTCAGGTTTTTGTGCGAAGTACTTTACCTGACACGGTTCTACAAAGGAGAACAGTCCTGACAAGCGACACCATTTCATACGCTCAGGTGTCTTTCTCCTTCGACCAGTTTTTCATCGACGAGCATTTTCTGGCAAGGTTTTGATAAAGAAATGAGTTTATAATGGTAGTCATCAAGGGGGAGTGTTGTATTAATATGAGTGGTTGACCACTTGAGGTGGCATTGTGCATGTACTTTTATCTTCATGCTTGACACATGTAATACTTTCTCTATTACCACCAACACATGCAGCAACACTACTTCCTACATCTCTTCTTTGTCATGTGTACTTAAAGAGAAATAAGATAATGGATAAAACACTCACTTATTTTCCTTCTCTTCTATTTTGGTTTCTTCTCCATTAAATTTTTGTTCCCTTAAACACAATAACTTAAACAGTGGGAACCTTTAAAATGGATGCAATCCAAATAATAGAGTGCTCCAAAATGCCATTGGATTTTCCTCTTACTGGTCCTTCATTCTATACTTGGGGAAATTAGGCTAATACTATTATTGTCTTCTGGTTATTTGAGATCTATGTTGTAAAAGGCGCTAGGCGAGGCGAGGCACCAAGCCTCGCCTTTAGCGCCTAAGGCGCTCCAGGCGAGCGTCTTTTATTTAGAAAAAAACCAAACAACATTATAATTTGGCGCCTGAGCGCCTTTTTTTTCCAGGCGCCAGCCCATCGCTTAGTGGCCAAATCAAACTCCCATCAACCAAAAGCCATTGGATTTTCTAATACCTCCATATACATGTTATCCTGTAAATGCTGGCAATATTTGAGTGGCCAAATCAAACTACATAATTGATTGCACGATGGGAGGTCACCAAAGATCTTACTTGATTTCGCTGTAAATGAGATAGATACTTATAACTCCATTCCACTGCAATGTTATATATAAGCATCTAGATGTAATAAGCAAATTGAGATAGAGTTCAACCACAAAAATGCAAAGATATGCATACAACAGAAGTACATATAAAGGAATGAGTGCAAAAAATCCATCAGGTGTTAAAGACTAAACCACAAATACACACGACAGACAAACATGCCTGTGCAGAAACATAGCAGACAGACAGAGAGTCCAACAACCATCTTCGCAAAAAGAAACTAAATTAGCAAACAAAAATAAGTGAATCTCTGGCTAAACGTGTTTGGCGCTATAGCTTGGTTCAAATAGTGTCTGAGACTGCAGAATATCGTTAATATATGCATGCTGCGGTTCTCATTGAATGGAACGTACAAAACTGTTAAAGAGACTCAAGTACGGAGAGTGAGTGGTGCTGGTGCAAGTAGGCTGGCAAAGTAATTCTTTCAGTTTCTTAGCAGTCATTCAGAAACTACCACATTTCTCTGTTGATCAGTTCCCAAGCAGACTTTCAAATGATTACTACAGTTGTAAAGATGGAAGAAGATGTTGATACGCTATTACATACTTAGATTGCCAAATGAGTGATCAAATACTAAAATTGAGATGATTAAACTCAACCGGCGCTTGGCCCTGATTATCACTTTTACTACAGTTACTACAGAAAACAGAAAGCCAGCATTACATAAACAAAAGATTATATGTTCACCTGTAGAAGATAAGTAAGGTGTATTAAGAATATGAAAGGTGATGGATACAGATAAGAATAACATTCTTAAAGTTGAGCATAGCTAAAATCAAAGGATGTTTATTATTTTGTGCTTTCTAAGTTTCTAGCTTTTCATCTTTTCACTGAAAAATCGCAGACCTACATCAACACGACAAAGGTGATAAATTGTGTAAGATATTTTACCTCTTCAAGTTTTTCTCTCAGGCTTTTGCCCATTTTCCATTTTGGTCCTTCTATATTTGGTGAAACTATGCTTACAAATTATAGAAGATTAAACTCCCATCAACCTGCAACAAATCCAACTTTTCTTTTTTATTGAGTAAGGAAAGCACGATTAGAGTATAACTTACTTCAACACATTCTTTTACGTTTCAATTAATTTGCCCCACTTTCTCTCTTGACTTCTACTTTACATTTCAATTAATTTGCCTCACTTTCTCTCTTGACCTCTACTCTATTACGAGTTGAACTCATTGAACCAAATACAAAAATACTAACAAGTTCTACAGCAGTGTTGGAACAAATCTCAACATGATTCTGCTTCAGC
>NW_020651054.1:0-326 GCF_003573695.1 Papaver somniferum | reverse complement strand
TGACACAGGAGATTGTGATTGAGGCTGTTGTTGTTTAAGTGGATTTCCTGAATCTTCATTGCTCTCTGATCGATCTTGTATTGCTTCAATATCCTTCCTTTTCTCTTTCCCCATTTTCTTGTTTTCCTGATCTGATAGGATCTTTTTTACACCATCTCCTTTAGTTTCCTTTTCATCTTCTCCTCATTTTTTACTACTACTTCTTCTTCTTCTTTTTGAAGGTGACACAGGAGATTGTGATTGAGAATGTTGTTGTTTAAGTGGAGTTCCAGAATCTTCATTCCTCTCTGATCGATCTTGTACTGCTTCAATATCCTTCCTCTACT